>NC_140963.1:1925399-2002899 GCF_056783735.1 Eptatretus burgeri
TTTGTTTGAGGAATTTCTAGGTTGTCACATTCACTTGTGTACATTTTAGTGATGAGGCATTGAATGTTCCACGATATCATTACAATATTGCATCGCTTATCAGGGTTGAAGTTTGGACACATTTTAAATCAGCTTTCAGTTAAACTTCATACTTTACATGGCTTTCTCTACCAGGAATGTGTGAAGAAGGTATGACGGAGGCTTTTCCTCACCTGTGCATTTGTCACGCCTTTGCTCTTTTTGACTTAGACCCCATCACAAAGGTTTTTGTGACGTGTTACCAACTCGTATCATGTGAAAACCAATTTTGTTATACTTTATGCCTTCTTTAGCTACAGATAGTGGAAAAGAAATTCGAAACACCAATGTGAAGTCACTTAATAGGGTGTTGCACTGTTGGGCCGCAATGTACAGTGTTTATGCATTTTGAAATCGAGTCCACCAGCATCTGAAATTCTTCAGGAGGAATGCGGCACCATTCTTCCACGAGAAAGTCAATCAACTAACACCTGTTTGATGGAGGTGGAAAACGCTGTTTCAGGTGTCATTCCAGAATATCCCATAAATGCTCGATTGGGTTCAGAACTGGTGACTGATAAGGCCATGACACATGGATAACATCAGTGGCATGCTCATGAAACCATTGGGTGACCACACGTGCTCTGTGGATGGGGCATTGTCTTCATGGAAGACACCCCTCCTGGCAAGAAAGAAATACTGCAACATGGGGTGAAGATGATCACTCGGTACCATTAACTAGTGATTGGCATTGACCTTTCCTTCTAAGGGAATGACTGCACCCAAACCATGCCAGGAAAATGTACCCCATGATATTACAAAACCACCAGAACCCTTCACTGTTGGAACGAGCCACTTAGGGTTGAAGAGTTCTGAAGGTTGGCGCCACCACATGTGCACTTGTCCATTTGGCGAGAACATGGTGAAGGATGATTCATCTGACCTTATCACCACTGCTCGGAAGTCCATTGTCTGTGCTCACAAATATGCATTGCTCGGTGTGATGAGTGGTTTGTGTACTGTAACCTGACTATGGTATCCCACTCTGTGGAGTTCTTGGCGGACCGTTTTGTTATGAAACTGGCTGCTCACGCCCCAGATTGAAATTTACAGTCAATTGATCTGCAGTTGCTTGTTTGCTTTGCCCTGCACTTCAAATGAATGCACGGATATCACGATCCTGGAGTTCGTGCTTTCGTCCACTGTTGCCCTTTGCTGATGATGTCTTTCCCTCGGAGTTCTGTGTCGACATCACCTTGGACACCATTGCTCAGGAAACAGCATGGTGAACTGTCTGTCACTGAAGCTCCTGCCAAATGCACCCCAACAATCACCCCTGAGGTTTCCTCTTGCAGCCATGCTAGCCATAATTATAGACAACCAGGCCTGTGCAGCATTTTTATACGTGACCCTAAGCATGCTGGGATGTTATTTGCTTTATTAACACAAGGGCCACACCTATGTGGAAGCCATTACCTTCAATTATACTTTCTGTCCTTCATTTCCCTAGGTGTTCCCTTTTTTGTCCACTTCTTGTGTTGCCATTTCACATTGGCATTTATTATCTTTTCTTTGGTGACTTCATTGTTCGTGTTAAATAGAAGTGCATTGTGCTGACTTCATTGTTCCTGCTAAATAGCAGTGCATTGTGCTGACTAAACAATCTGAAACCAGAGCACTGACTGCAGAGAACACTGAAAGTGAAAAAGATCCATGGATTTGTGTCATTCGCTTGTTTTTTAAATTAATTTTGAAGTACTGTATACAACAGTGGTAGCCTTAGTGGTTCAGACAATGAACTGGCATCACATAGGCAGGTGGTGTGTTCAAATCTACTTTTAAACAATACATTTTTGGCAAATAGGTTGTGCTGGAGCTTAACAGTGGCAGTCTTGTAATGTGCAGTGTCATAAACTCCAATGTGCAAAGTGAATCGTTTTATTTCAGTAAAACACTCACAGAAATGAACTCGAGAGTTACCCCATATTGTCTCATTGAGAAAAAAGACACGGGAAGGGTCTTTTCAAGTCTGGCTTTGCGTTTCCGAGCACGATCTATATTTGCTTTGTTCATGAAACTCCAATAAAAGGCGTGACAGTATCCATAGGAATCTGATGTGTCAAATGGAACAGTCCAGAGCTGAACCTTCTGTCAAGTTTTCATTCATTCTTTTTATTGTCAATGTGAAATGTGGAAATTTTTCATTTCAAAAATGGTGCATCACATCCTTTTCCCATAAAACATGTGAATTGAATTTTGCACAAATGGCAGTCAAAAACGACAGCGCAAGGTAAGTGGAGCATGAAGGCGAAGGCCTGGACGAATAAAATAAAAACGATTATGAAGTGGGTGTGATGAATCCCGCATTATCCTGTGAACCTTCAACACCACGTTCATCATAAAAATGTACAAAACGAGGGAAGGTTTGCCCATATTCCATGTTGGGCAATCTTCCTGAGTCTTTCCAATTTCTTAACATTTTCTTTTGACAAATTACCCAATGTGCATATCAAATTTAAAGAAGGAAAACTTTGAATCAAGAACTGATAGAAAATAACTAAAATGTTATTATCGACGTGGAGAAATTGACTATTTGGGAGCGATCTTCTCAGAGAAACTGATTTTTAGAATGATCTTCTCGGAGAAACTGACCATTTTGGAACAATGTTCTCGGAGAAACTGACGATTTTGGAACGATCTTTGAGAAAATGATGCAATAACCAAACTGATCTTTTGAACGAAGTTAGCTCCTATGGTTGCATTGCTTGCTAGCGCCGCCATTTTTTTTTTCCAAATCTTGCTGTCACTCCACTCTCAGAGCATGCGGCAAATTTGATTGGCCAAGACGGAGCAAAATCCTTTCCAAGTACTGCTAAAATGAATGTTTGTGGAAGTGAAAACAAGGCATTTGTGTTCTAGTGTTAAAATATACAATTCAATTGAAATAAAATAAACGTTTTAAAGGCTGTATTAAAAAGAAACGAACCAAATTGGATGTTTACCACCGATGATGTGCACCCTCTTTTACACCACCTTATTTAACACATCATATTAGTTCTTCGTGCCTGCCAGACCAACTGAAGCAATATTGCTTTACTGTGAGTGTGCATGAGCACTCGGGACGAAATTACATGCAATTTGCCAAATTCAGAGCCAAAGTACTGCGAAACTGTAGGTTTGTGTTATATAGTGTTCAGAATATAACATTCAATCCAAATGAAGTCATTCCTCGATGATAAACTGACATTTGTCAGACAGAGTGAGCCAATTGCTTAACCCCACTTTGCGCTACACATGTGGAGTAATGGTACTTTTCTAAAAGTTGTACACTCAAAAACTTGCAAACACTCATTTACAACATTTGCTTTTTTAACCTCTACCACCGAACATGGATGGAGGTTGTGTTTTCACCCCTGTCTGTCTGTTTGTTACTTGATGAATTTTTTTTTCATCAAGTATGTTTGTTTTGTAGCATCTGTCCGTCTGTCTGTCTGTCTTTGTCACACGAATTTTGGCCACAGTTTTCAAGCAATCATTCTGAATTTTTCGTGTGTGTCTGTAGGTGACGGGCCAAAGACAGCAACGCTTAACTTTGGTGCATATCCGAATCCGGATACTAGAATTTTAAAAGTGATTTTTCACCATTGAGAGATAGGGCGAAACACAATATATAGCATAATATCTCAAAAGGTTATGGATCGATTCTGACGAAACTTGGTGGACAGATTTGGTATGTGACGAGGGCGATTAGATTCATTTTTGGTGAAGATCCAAATCCAGATTCCAGGATTATTTGATTTTTAAGTGATTCTTCACCATTGAGAGATTGGGCTAAAAATGATATTGCATGATATCTCAAAAAGTTGTGGACAGATTTTAATGAAACTTGGTGAACATGTTGGATATGTGACGAGGACAAATTGATTCAATTTGGTGAAGATCCGGATCCGAGAATTTTTTTTAAGTGTCTCTTCACCATTGAGAGATGGGGCCAAAAACTATGTATTGCATAATATCTCAAAACATTGACGAGTTATGACAAAACGAGGTTCATGAGTTGGTGAGGTGACGAGAACAAGCCGATTCGATGTTGGTTAAGGTCCGGATTCAGATCCGACTTGTCAGTGGGATACAAAATGTAAACAGTTCAACCTGGTGGAGGTATGCGCCCCACTGAGTGCTGTTCAGTTAGGCAAAGTGTCAATCTAGGAGTGATTTATTTATTTATTTATTTTGAATTTGTAACTTGTGAAAATCAAAGATTTTTCAAATATATTAGTTGGTCTTGTGCTTTATTCTGTCTACCTGTCTGTCTATCTCTTTGTATGTCCATCGCCTGCAGATTACAATTTCAAACTGATCTTCATGAAATTTAACCACATGGTAGAGTTTGTCATAAGCAAGAAGCCTGGTGTTTTTGAGGTCAAGAGGTCAACATAGGCCAAAATTCAACAACTTTGTCAAATTTCTAAAATTGTCAATTTTTATCCGATGGATTAGAAATTTGAAAAGGTTTGCATATCAGGTCACTGAATTCAACCACCAATTATGCTTGAGGTCAACTTCGGCCAAAAGGTTAAAATAGGCCAAAGATCAACAACTTCGGTGAGATTTCTACAATCCTAAATTTTCATCCGATTGACTTGAAATTTGTAGAGGATTTATATTTCAGATCATTGATTTCAACCAGCCAATTATTTTTGAGGTCACCAATAAACCAAAAGGTCAACATAGGCCAAATGTCAATAACTTAGGTGCAATTTCTAAAATCCTTAATTTTAATCCCACACTTGAAATTTGAAGAGGATTTACATAATCAGGTCACTGAATTCAACGAACGAGTATTTTTGAGGTCAATATAGGCCAAAATATCGACCTCGACTAAATTTCTAAAACTGGCAATTTTCACCCGATTGATTTGAAATTTGAAGAGGAGTTGCATATTTAATCATTTAATTCAACCACCAATTATTTTTAAGGTCAAATTTGTTTTCTGGATTTCGCAAATATCATGCTATGCACATCTTTCTTGTTTGTTTGTGAACAGAGTATCTTAAAAAGTTGTGGACGGATTCGCACAAAATTTGGGAGAGAGCTTGGGGATGTGACGAGGAAGAATTGGTTTGATTTTGGTGCAGATCCGAATCCGGATTCCGATAATTTTTCAGTAATTCTTCACCATTGAGTGATTGGGCTAAAAACGACATCACGCACGACATCTCAAAAAATTATGGACAGATTCGGATGAAACTTGGCGGCTAAGTTGGTTCGGTGACGAGAACAAACATTAAATTTTAGTTCAGGTCTGAATCCAGATCCAGCCTATCAGTGGGATACAAAACGTAAACTAATCAACCTGGTGGAGGTGTGCACTCTACCCAGTGGCTGTTCTAGTTAACTCTGCAACACATTAGGTTAAATAATAACTGGATAGTTGAAGGCCATATACATATGTCACATGCTTAAAAATGACAAGTGTGGACAATTTTACTCCGTGTCTATGAGTCCCTCAAGCCCCTATTATTTTTCTCCCTTTGTCATCCTACAACTCCCTATACCCTTCCTTTTCTGCACAATCCTCTTCATTTCGTTCATTTTGTTGATTCCACATTCCCGTTTTTGTATAGGTAATGTGTAGGTAACGGCCATTAGAATAGTGAAGAATTGTGAAAAAAATTATCTTATCTGAATCCGGATCTTTACCAAAATTGAATCAATTCGTCCTTGTCACACACCCAACCTGTCCACCAACTTTCATTCGAATCCATCCACAACTTTTTGAGATATCCTGTTCACAGACAGACAGGGGTGAAAACATAACCTCTATGCACCTTTGGTGGTACAGGTAAAAAGGTCAGCCGAAAGGTTCAGTCTGGTGAGGTGGAAGCAAGCAGATCGATCGTGTCAAATATGGAACATATATATGTACAGCATATAAAATGCACTACTCATGAGCCATGAAGCCCATTGAAGGGTCTCACATGCTGCTGTTTATATTCTCTCTGCTACATAATGGTTTATCACTTTTTGCTTCAGACTATTTGCTGTATAATTTCCAATGGAGGGAAGAAATTATGAATGTTACATTTTTCTCTTGTTGATGTATTTGCATTAAAAACACAGCCAGTTTTGACAATATCACATTCCTTGTATTATTTCAAAATCCCTTTTGCAGTTCATAATTTTGTACTAGTGTGTTTGTGAATAATTATGGTGTATGGCGAAAACAACAACGATGATTTGTAAATCTAAAGGAAATGTTTCCAGAGCATCGGAAAGGCTCTTTATACAGACGATGAACAACACTGGAACCAATACAATACCATGCCATGGGGCACTCCGACCTCCACCGGAAGAGAGGGTTCCATGACAGCATGACCATGACTGTGCGAGTGCAGTCAGAAAGTCAGGGATGAAGGTAGCCTTGTTTGCCACAGTTCGTTAGCTTGATAAGCAGAGCAAGGTTCCATATGATATGTCGAATGCCTAAGATTTATCCAAGTCAATGATGCTGACCTCTTGTCCATTGCTTTTCGACAGTACTTCGAGATATGTCCAGTGAGACGGCCCAAACGTCGGTACCACGAGATATGTCCAGAGACATGGCCCTGACAGCTAGAATGCTGATGTATCCAAGTCGATGATGCTGACCTCTTGTCCATTGCTGATAGAGGAGCAGCAGAATTTTCAGAGATGTGACTCGAATAGAATCCAAACTATTGTTTCGATATCAGGCGATGTGAAAAAAGGAACGACTTTACATCAGCAGTAACGATCATGGATTATTTGACTTTGTTGATGATTGAAAGTTGTTAATAGCAATTGCCGTATTGGGCTCGGATTCAATTCTGAATTCAACCCGTTAGTTGCATCTTTTCTGAGACACGGGTGTACCCGCTGATGCAGTTCCCCCTTTCCATTTGAAATTTGCTCAAGGCGCTGCTGATAACACCTCTTCGCTAAAGAGAGGTGAGTTATCACTAGCACTCTGGCCAAATTGGGATGTTTCGCATCCACCACAATGCTAGCAGATGGGCGCCCAGTAAACATCCATCCGAGAGATTTCACCCTGCGTGTGAAACACCACCATGACAGGTTTTAGCTGGGCCGATATTCCAACCCAAGCTAGAAAGCTCAGAAGTGAGTTGGTGTACCTCTAGGCCATCCTGGCAGCCCATTGCCAACATGACCAAGCAGGACAGGCAGATTGCATTCTTCTTGATGGTCTTTCATAGGCCATATGGGTTTCTCTCAATACTCATGTAACGTTAATACTCAGGCTGATAGGATGGCCGAGAGGAACGCCACTCACCTCCAAGTTGTCTGGTTTGGGTTCCAATTTCGACCCAGCTATAAACTAAATGTCATCACAGTGTTTCACAGGCAGGGTGATCCATCAATGTGTGTGTCGTCCTTCGGGTGGACGTGAAATGGATGTTCCTCCTGGCAGCATTGGTTAGTGGATGTTTAAGATCCCACAGTGTCCTTTGTGGAGTCGGCGCGCTATTGCTGGTACCATGGCCAAATTACAAATTTCTGCCCTAACCAGCAGAGGGCATTGCTTCAATGACACAGTCATGCCCTCTGGCAATGATGCTACACCGCAGCCTTGTACCACATATGAACGAAAATTAATACTCCGACATTTTAGTTTAGCTGTTTTTCATCAACCGAAAATTCAAATCCTTAAAACAGCCAAAAGGAAAGAGATCAGAGTTGTATACATATGCACATTGGGAAAGTAAAGGCAGGGGAGAAAATAAAAAAATAAAAAAGTGACAGAAGTGGGAAAGGTGGGCACGGTGGTTCAAAAATGAGGACTCAGTGGTTCAAAAATAAGGACAGGTCAACAGACAGTGCTGCTTCGGTACTGGAGGTCAACAGTCGTCTGGGTTGTCCCTGGGTAGTCATGGATTCACTGGATCATTGGGAGTGTGGTGCCTGCCGGTACCTATGCAGGAGGACGAAAGTCCGAGTCTTCAGGTCCTTGGTGCTTCCAGTCTTGCTCTACGGATGTGAGACTTGGACTCTGACAAAGGATCTGAGAGAAAAACTTAACTCCTTCGGTACCAAGTCTCTTTGGAGAATCATTGGCTATCATTAGTCAGACTTTGTGCCCAGCAAGCGGTTGCTTAGAGAAACTCTTTGGTACATCACTGGTGATGAAGGTTGTGGTCAAGTCTCATCGTTATTATGTGTGTGGTTTTCGGAGAAGAAAGCAAATGCAAATACATCTTTTGGGGGAACCCCTCCCCATTGTAACATACCAAATATAATTTTAGCCAAGTTTGGTCAAAATCCCATCAGCAGTTTCAGAGGAGAAGTTGGAAATGTTTAGGGACTGACTGAAGGATGGATGACACGCCATCCCATAAGTTCCCTGGAACTACGTTCCAGGTGAGCTAAGAAGCAGTATTTAACAAGTAGCGGTACATTCAAAGTACACTGCCTCCGTGCCAAATAGATAACAAATCCTCAAGCATGTGACATCGCCGGGGCGCCTTCGGTGCCTGGCGATGTCACGTTGCAGCACATGGAGTCAGAAATGGGAGGGAGCAGTGTACAATAATTGATTGATTAATTGTATAATTAAAATAAATCAATAATAATCATAAAATAATTACTTTCTCAATCAATTGCCGAATAGCATACCTAAACAACCACTGTTTCATCCGAATCGCTAACTTTTTGAAAATAATGTATTTGATTGAAAAATGAATAATTAATCGATTAATTGATGAATCAATCAATCAAAAGTACCCTTTACTTCTCACAAATCCTGGGGGGGTTTTTTTTTGGGGGGGGGGGGTTCACGTCTAAAGCATTTTCTCCGAAAAAAATTTTATGGTCGGTACCCATAGCAAGTAGGTACCGTTAAAACTTTGACCTATTTTGACCTTTTGGCCTTTGTTGACCTCATAAATAATTGGCTGGTTGAATTCAGTGACCTGAAATATAAATCCTCTTCAAATTTCAAGTCGATCCGATAAAAATTGAGGATTTTATAAATCTCACCTAAGTTGTTGAACTTTGGCCTATATTGACCTTTTGACCTCAAAAATAATAGGCTTCTTCCTTATGCCTAACTCTACCATGTGGTGAAGTTTCGTGAAGATCGGTTAAAATGAGATCTGTTGGCGAAAAACAGACAAACAAACAGAATGAAAAATCGTGCTCCGCACGACACTTGGCGAATTAGGTGACCTTTCCGTGTGGTGGTCCAAGCTGTAATGTCATGGAATGTGTGGTGTTTATTTGTTTGTACATTAATAAAATGACGCGACGTCACAAATAACAATTATCAGGTGCACGTTGTAATGGTAACCGCAGCAGATTGAAAATTTTCACAACTCATTTAAAGCCACCATGTGACATTCAACAACTTATCATCGGTGCTTGTTGCCTTCATTCTGATCGTAGAAAATATTTGAAAATACCTTGGAACATTGCTTTTCAACCATCTTTACGATCCCGTTATCAGGTTTGAAATATGTTGTAAAACAAAAAAAAAATATTATTTGTGTGTTTTTCATGTTTTGGGTGACCCTGACCTTGACCTTGGGTCAATTCCGATCAAACTTTGTACACATGTTAATATTACATGCATAAATGGACAGTACAAGTTTCAATATAATAAGTGCAAAACTGTTTGAGAAATAGCCATGTGTAATTCACAAAATTCCCCATTGGTTTATAATGGGCGATAATATAAAGTGATGCAGAATCCAGATCCTGATCTTGAACATCACCAAAAGTCACATATCTTTTTGCACCGTGGATTTCTATCAGCTGTTAAAATTTCATCCAAATCGGTTAAGAATTGTGACCTGTAGAACGAATAGAATTTTTTTAAATCACGCCAATAGCTAAAAACTTTGACGTCATATGCTTGTGAAAACTGTGCATAATTTGTACTAACATGCATTTTAAAACATTTAGATATTCCATTGAAGTTTGTTTTGGCGTCAACAGGAAGTCGCTACGACTTCCGGTTACTGAGTTATGTTCAAAAGCTTGTTTTCACCTTTTTTTGACGTAACGTCGTGACGTTAAGTGTGATTATGACATGATTTGATCCCAGACTATTTCAGCAAGATTGGCTATCACGTGTTAAAATTTGAGAACGATTGCTTCAGTAGTTTCGGCTGCACACGAGCGTAACTATTTTTACAAAATGACGTCAATAGGCAAAACTTTGACGTCATACGCTTGCGAAAACTATGCGTAATTTGTAATAAGATGCATTTAGTAATCATTTAGATATTTGAATGAAGTTTAATTTGGCGTCAACCCGAAGTCGCTACGACTTCCGGTCATTACAACTGTCCAAAAATATGTTTTCACGTTGTGTGACGTCACGTTGCGACGTCACGTTGCGACGTTTAGTCCGAGTAAGACGGGGTTTGGACGCGGACCGTCTCAGCTGGATTGCCTATCATGTGTAAAATTTTAAGAACGACTGCTCCAGCCATTTGGGCTGTAGACGACCGGACAAACAAACAAACCAACAAACGGAACAGACCAACATACTTGACAAAATCGAAGATTTCGCCAAGTAATAACAAAAGCTACTGACCAATATAGTTGAAAAATCTTCGATTTTCTAAGGAACAAGAAAGAAAACAGAGTGAAAATTGCATTCTCCCTTTCTTCGGCACCTGGGGATGACGTCATTCATCACCTGGATATGGAAAGTCCAAATGCCCCTGTAAACAATCCAAAGTGAATCCCTGGTTCTCTTGTAGTTTTATGTTTTATTGTAATTGAAAACCTATCATCACAAAGAATGATCTCATTACTGTAAATGTGATCGAAAGGCAGTCTTGACACAGCTCATAGTTCATGATACAGGAAAGGCATAACAGTTCATTATAAATTTAATGAATGAAGCAAATGTTACTTGTTATAAAGGATTTAAAAAGGCGTCCATGATGGGTAAAACGTTCAAGGGTTCGGGTTTTCATGTGACTTGCGGTTCTGCCAAACGTGTCCGTTTTAACCACCTATGTGATGGAAATGCAGGGGAAACGGGTTCATTGGGACATCCTTTATTGGCCAATGCTATGAGCTGGCACTTAACACATCACCACTTAATATTATTTCAATTGCTAAGAATAGCTGCTCCAGCGGATGTGCTTATACACTGCATTCTCCTCCATATTATGTGCATTCTCCCCCACACACTGAAATGTCGGTTCAAGTTCTTTCCCTGGAATCTTTTAACTTTACCAGTATAAAAGCCACAAACTACCGTAATTTATTTTTCTCTAATTACAAAAACAGTCAGAATGATCGAACCCAATAGTAACCTGGAAGCATGTTACATCAGCCACTGAACAACAAACATTTGAAAGAGACCGTGGCTTCAGTTGGAAACAAAATATTCTGAAAGTCCATGTGGATGTGGTTTCACATAGTTATGCGACCGAACCCAAACACCAAGTACAACCATGAATGATCTGCCTGTGCCATGTTTGCTTTTGCAGTTGAGTGTTTCCATGTGGCATCAGTTGAGCGGTTTATTTTACCTTGTATTGTGTTCACCCATTAGTGCGTATAGCATCGTCCGACTGCACCATGTTTAGTTTACATTTTGAGATTGGGATCAAGTGGGAAGAGGCAAGGTTGAGTATGTTGCCCATGAGGGAGCATAGGGGCAGGGAAAAGACAGAAGCCCACAATTTAGCAGAGACTTCATATTCCACGTGTTTCCTGCTCTATGCATGAGGGGTGCGGAGAGGAGGAGGAGGAGGAGGGGGGAGGTCTCTGCACAACAGTTCCTCCCCTCTCGAGTCCTGGTGAATCAAACCGTTTTGTAGAATGATCCACTAATGAATCGTCAACAGAAAAAAAGGAATTAATTTGATGTATTTTAAAATGTTATTCTAAACAGTGTAATTTGAATTGTAGAAAATTTGGTAATAAGTGCATTTGAAATTTATCTTGTATTCATAATACCAGTGTAGTTGGTTTTGCAGGAACGTCATGCAATTGTGTTGAGCACCAGAGATGACTGTAATCACCTTGGATTTGCACAGGGGGGTCCTCTCAAGTTGTGGTGAGGTTAATGATGTACCTTACCTGCATTTTTGTGCACCTTGAAACACTGTTACCATGCCTCGGTCCCCTTCTGTTCCACACTGTCAATTGAAAAATACTCAGATATCGCTTTGTCGAGACTTAGAAATGTTTAAATTCTCACTGAGTGATTCAACCCTATCTGCAGTATTCACCATCATTCTTCACACGACTTACATCATGCATTTTGGGTAAGCAGGACTCGTCTGTCATCTCACATAACCCCAAGGTTCATGGTACTCTTTTGGTGACTGTGCAAAATTATGGACTTTTCATCAGGAATCGCTCTTTGTTCATGGCAATGATAGAAGTTTGTATTACACACAATATTCCTTTGATATTACATGAGTTGTATTTCCTCAGCTATGCTAGTTTGGAAACTAAAACTTGTGTCGCACATCCTTTGGCATACCTCATCGGTGGTGTGATCTCATGTTTTTTTAAAGTAACGTTTTCACTTAAACCGAACAAAGCTGGACGCTGCATGTGCATACATTGACAAATTATAATAAAAACATAGTGCAATATTGTTTAAAGCTAACCACACTATTGCTTTCTCTCAAACTTCATACAAAACATCAACAACATGAGTACAAAAGCTCCAACCCTAAAACATGGCTCAACCATTCCAAAATACGAGTACAGCCTCCTACATCCCCATCTGTTCTGCATGGGAACTGCTGTGGCCGAGACGCATTTTTCTTTTTCGTTCCTTTGAAGATTCTCTGTTCCTTCGTTGCTTCCGCTGCCTGCCTCGACCATTTCTCCTTCGTTGCAGCCTTTGATCCCAGCGCTGAAAGTATACAGAATGGAATGGAACAAAGGTCAAACAAATACACAACTGAATAACTGCACTAAACTAGGCGAGTTCATAAACACCTTACCTAGTGCAGTCTTGAGAAAAAGGACATGGGAAGGGTCTTTACAACTCTTACTTTGCCGAATTCTGAGCACAATCTATATTTCCTACGAGTCACTGTTTTGTCTGAATCTCAATATTCCCCAAAGCTGAGAGTGCGAGCGGAAAATTTGATTGGTTGAGATGATGTAACATTTTGTTCAAGTACTGCTGAACTGGAGGTTTGTAGAAGTAACAAAAAGATGATTTGTGTTCTATCATGATCAAGTATATAATTAAATTTAAATAAAATAAAAGTTTTAAAGGTCATGGAAAAAAAAAATCAGAAATTTACCACCTTTGATGCAGTGTCTTATACACCACCTTATTTAACATGTTGCATTGGTTGTTTGTGTCATTGATGATATTCCTAAAAACAGTAAGTTTCCTGTTTGGAATGATTTTCAACTTTGTTCGATTGTCAGAGTTAAAAAAAAAAAAATTCAGTGACAACTTGGCGAAACGGAACGGCACTTGGTAGAACACATACCTCCACCAGGCTGAATACACCCAATTTGTCCACTAAGTTTCATCCGAATCCATCCACAATTTTTTGAGATATCACGCAATGTAATTTTTAGCCCCATCTCTTCATGGTGAATAACCAGTTAAAATTAAATAATCATCGTATCCAGATCTAGATTCGAATCTTCACCAAAATTGAACCAATTATTCCTCATTGCACTCCCAACTTGTGCACCAAGTTTCGTGTGAATCCATCCATAACCTTTTGAGATATTGTGCTATATATCGTTTTTGGCTCGATCTCTCGATGGTGAAGAATCGCTTCAATAATTCTCACATCTGGATCCGGATTCAGATCTTCACCAAAATTTAGTGTGGCTGTCTTTGGCCAGTCACCTACACACACACAAAAAAAATTCAGAACGATTGCTTGAAAACTGTGGCCAAAAATCATTCGACAAATAAAGAGACAAACGCCACAAACCAACATACTTGGTGAAATTTTTTTCACCAAGTAATGATATCTTCTCTGTGCATGTGCACTCAGGATGCACATGTGCACTCATGATTCCATACCATTTGTCAAATTCAAAGCAAAATCAATGCTAAACTGAAGATTTGTGTTCTCGTGTTAAAAATGCAAAACTCAATTGAAATTAAGTAGAGTAGTTCCCCGATCATAGACTGCGTCGGGAGACAGACAGAGCGAACCAATTGGTTAACCCTGCTTTTTGCTTCACACTGGAGTAAACAGGTCAGGTATGGGGGCATGCGCCAGAGCAGTGCGTCGCTGCGTCCACTTTCCGCCGGTACTCCAAGGGCCTCTGGCCATCCCCCAGGTAGATGCCTGTACCATCCCCATCTCCTTGAGATGCTGATAAACCTGCTGCAACCACCAGGCACGTGGTCAGCCCATTGGCCTCCTCCACTCTTGAGGCTCCCTCGCTGAGAGAATCTGGTGAGCAGGATCAGCATTAGGAAAATGAACCACATGTCCACACAGCCACAGCTGACGCTCACAGACTGTGCAGGTAACGAATCTCATTTGAGTCTCTCTCAGCAACCGCTCATTGGACACAAAGTCCGACCAGCAATAGCCAAGGATTCTCCGAAGAGACCTGGTACCAAAGGAATTAAGTCTCCATCTCAGATCGCTGGTCAGAGTCCAAGTCTCACATTCATAGAGCCAGACTGGAAGCACCAAGGACCTGAAGACTTGGACTTTCGTCCTCCCGGATAGGTACCGACACCGCCACACCTCATGATCCTGTGAATCCATGACTCCCTAGGCCTGACCCAGATGTCTGTTGGCCTCTGGCTCGCAGCCAGCAGAGACATGAATATCATTACCAAGGTAAGTGAATCTCTCTGTGACCTCAACATCCTCACCACAAACAGGTACATACAGGATAACAGCATCCAAGATGACATTGAAAGCCTGGATCTTAGTTTTGACCCAGGAAACCCATAATTCCAGCGGCTCCGACGCCTCATTCAGCACCGCGAGGGCCACAAAAAGGATATCCAGAGTCTCCGCAAAGACGACTGCATCATCTGCGAAATCAAGGTCAGATAACTTGACATTCCCAATCGATGCACCGCAGCTTGATCTCCCCAACATCCTCCCGAGAATACAGTCCATACAAGTGCTGAAAAGTGTGGGGGCCAGGACACACCCCTGAGGAACTCCAGTAATAAATGGAAATAAGTCAGAGATGGTACCACCACATATCACAGCACTCTCAGTACCAGAGTATAGTTCAGACATCAGATCGATCATTGTTAGTGGCACCCCACGAAGACCAAGAATCCTCCAGAGGCCATCCCGATTCACTGAATCAAACGCTTTACAAAGATCAACATAGGCTGCAAGCAGCCCCTGCCGGTACTCTCGTCTGCGTTCGGTGAGGACCCGAAGAGCAAGGATACGGTCAATCGTTGACCTCTTTGGTGTAAAGCCTGACAGCTCTGGAAGCTGGTGCTCAAGCAGATGGTGGTGAACCCGATCGAGAATTATCCGAGCAAAGACCTTGCCCGGCACTGAGAGCAGTATCACCCCTTGGAAGTTGTTGCCATCTTGGCGATCACCCTTCCCTTTCCAAAGAGGGAGAACAAGGCCCTTATTTCAGTCAGTTGGGATGATGCCTGTGTTCCAGGCAGAGCACAGAACTGCATGCAACAACACGAGTGCAGCATTTCCACTAGCCTTGAGAAGTTCAGCATGGATGCCATAGATCCCGAGAGCTTTACCCCTTTTAAACCGGTTCACCGCAGCTTGTGTTTCCACAAATGAAAGTAGACCACAGTTTATTGGAGGGTCAGCAATAGGGATTGTAACACCCCTGGCGTCCAACTTGACAGCTGGTGGATCAGCCTGGTACAGCTGCTCAAAGTAACCAGCCCAGTGGGCCTTCACTTCTCTGTCAAGAGCCCACCACCATCTGCTCTGACTGCAGTACACTGAGGGAAGGGTTTGGATGAACGCAATGCGCAAATTTCCCTGTAAGCAGGATGAGAATCACTTGACCACAGGTGATACTTTACCCCCTCACAGATTCATCGCACATCGGCCTCCTTGTCCACCTTGAGTCCAGGTACAGTTTTAGGCCTCAGCTCCCTGAACAACTCAGTTCTGCCATTCAGCCTGGCCCTGCGAATCTGGGCAATGGGATCCAGTGTCCCTTGAAAGACAAAATTCTTCTTCGCCCGTCAGTGTGTTCCAAGACATCAACCGGCAACATCAAGGACGGTGCTCTTGAAGGCACTCCACAACTCTTTAGGACCCCCCAAAGCACCCATATCCCCAAAATCTCCACTCAGCCTGTTTGCAAACTCCTCAGCTACCCTTTCATCCTTGAGCTTGCCAGCATCCAGCCTCGGCTGGCATGATACCATTCTCCTGGATTTAAGGTGCAACTTAAGAGTTGCTACAACAAGCCCGTGGTCAGTATTGAGGAACTGAGCACTCCGGTAGACCCTGCAGTTCTGGATCTGTTTATCCAGAAAAAATGTATATACAGCACTGGAGTTATAAATGTACTGAATTTGCAGTACGAAATAACAATAATTGTATTTACGAAGTAATTGCAATTTTATATAATATCAATAGTTGTATAGACTAAATAACTACAATTGTCAATTTTAAATATTTATAATTCTGTATAATAGCTGTAATTATATGTAACCAAACAAGACAGAGCAATCAGACATTGCAAACCCTCGCCAGGGCTCGTTTTATGTGGTCTTTGTGTACTGCTGTGTAACATAGTTAACAAGCAAAAAGCAAAGATGAAGTCATCAGGAAGAACCTGGAAAGGATTCGCATTTCAGCTGCAACTCCTCCACCCTCAAAACCCATCCAGACACCGCCAAGTGAGCCTCGTTCAAAAAAATAAAAATAATTCTGGCTGCCAGACCATACGTCCAATCAGATTGAAATGTAAAACGTATATCCCCCGTCACAACGTGATCATAATTGTGAAGTTTCACATCGATTGATGAACCAGTTCAAGAGAATTTTTTATTTATTTCAGATTTTCATTCAATCCAATAAGGCTGCCAGACCATGTGAACTCTGAATTATTTGTGGACACCATGATATCCCGTAAGATTTGGGGAACGTTTGTGAAGTTTCCCCTCAATCTGGAAAGCCGTTCTGGAGAAGGGTTTTTTTTAAGGTTTATTCTTTAAAAAAATCAAAGCTGTGAAACCATGTGACCGATGATGTCACAGGTGGGGAACTTTTTGTTCCTTTTGGAAAGGTGATCAAAGCTATAAATTTATCTATTTCCTTTATTCACAACTGGACTCGTTCATTTGCATTCTACTTCCTTTATTTCGAATTGTTGACTCGTTCACTTGTATTCTATTTCTTTAATTAATACTGTTCACGCGTTCACTTGTATTATATTTTCTTATTTTCTTGAGTTATCGCTGTTTGCTCGTTCACTTGTATTCTATTTCCTTTAATTATTTCTGTTTGCTCGTTCACTTGAATTATATTTCCATTATTTCGAACTGTGGTCCCGTTCACTTTATTACTATTTCCTTAATTTAGAACTGTTGACTCATTCACTTGTATTCTATTTCCTTTATTTTGAACTGTTGATCCGTTCACTTTGATCTATTTCCTTTATTTATAGCTGTTGACTCATTCACTTGCATTTTAATTCCTTTATTTATAACTGTTGACTCGATCACTATTGTTATATTTCCTTTATTTTAAACTGGTGAAGCATTCACTTGTGTTCCATTTCCTTTATTTCAAACTGTTGACTCGTTTACTTTTGTTCCATTTGCTTTATTTCAAACTGTTGACTCATTCACTTGTTACTATATCCTTTATTAATAGCTATTGATTTGTTCACTTGTATTCTATTTCCCTGAATTATCGCTGTTTGTTCATTCACTTGTGTTCTTTTCCCTTTATTTATAACTATTTGATTTGTTCACTTTTATTCAATTTCCTTTAATTATCGCTGTTTGCTCGTTCACTTGTATTATATTTCCTTTGTTTATAGCTATTGATTTGTTCACTTGTATTCTATTTCTTTAATTGATACTGTTCACGCGTTCACTTGTATTCTATTTCCATTATTTACAGCTGTTGACTCGTTCACTTGTATTCTATTTCTTTAATTAATACTGTTCACGCGTTCACTTGTATTATATTTTCTTATTTTCTTGAGTGATCGCTGTTTGCTCGTTCCCTTGTATTCTATTTCCTTTAATTATTTCTGTTTGCTCGTTCACTTGAATTATATTTCCATTATTTCGAACTGTGGTCCCGTTCACTTTAATACTATTTCCTTAATTTAGAACTGTTGACTCATTCACTTGTATTCTATTTCCTTTATTTTGAACTGTTGATCCGTTCACTTGTATTCTATTTCCATTATTTACAGCTGTTGACTCGTTCACTTGTATTCTATTTCTTTAATTAATACTGTTCACGCGTTCACTTGTATTATATTTTCTTATTTTCTTGAGTTATCGCTGTTTGCTCGTTCACTTGTATTCTATTTCCTTTAATTATTTCTGTTTGCTCGTTCACTTGAATTATATTTCCATTATTCCGAACTGTGGTCTCGTTCACTTTATTACTATTTCCTTAATTTAGAACTGTTGACTCATTCACTTGTATTCTATTTCCTTTATTTTGAACTGTTGATCCGTTCACTTTGATCTATTTCCTTTATTTATAGCTGTTGACTCATTCACTTGCATTTAATTCCTTTATTTATAACTGTTGACTCGATCACTTTTGTTATATTTCCTTTATTTTAAACTGGTGAAGCATTCACTTGTGTTCCATTTCCTTTATTTCAAACTGTTGACTCGTTTACTTTTGTTCCATTTGCTTTATTTCAAACTGTTGACTCATTCACTTGTTACTATATCCTTTATTAATAGCTATTGATTTGTTCACTTGTATTCTATTTCCCTGAATTATCACTGTTTGCTCATTCACTTGTGTTCTTTTCCCTTTATTTATAGCTATTTGATTTGTTCACTTTTATTCAATTTCCTTTAATTATCGCTGTTTGCTCGTTCACTTGTATTATATTTCCTTTGTTTATAGTTATTGATTTGTTCACTTGTATGCTATTTCCTTTACTTATAGCTATTGATTTGTTCACTTGTATTCTATTTCCTTTAATTACCGCTGTTTGCTCGTTCACTTGTTTTCTATTTCCTTTAATTATTTCTGTTTGCTCGTTCACTTGAATTATATTTCCATTATTTCGAACTGTGGTCTCGTTCACTTTATTACTATTTCCTTAATTTAGAACTGTTGACTCATTCACTTGTATTCTATTTCCTTTATTTTGAACTGTTGATCCGTTCACTTTGATCTATTTCCTTTATTTATAGCTGTTGACTCATTCACTTGCATTTTAATTCCTTTATTTATAACTGTTGACTCGATCACTTTTGTTATATTTCCTTTATTTTAAACTGGTGAAGCATTCACTTGTGTTCCATTTCCTTTATTTCAAACTGTTGACTCGTTTACTTTTGTTCCATTTGCTTTATTTCAAACTGTTGACTCATTCACTTGTTACCATATCCTTTATTAATAGCTATTGATTTGTTCACTTGTATTCTATTTCCCTGAATTATCGCTGTTTGCTCATTCACTTGTGTTCTTTTCCCTTTATTAATAGCTATTGATTTGTTCACTTGTATTCTATTTCCCTGAATTATCGCTGTTTGCTCATTCACTTGTGTTCTTTTCCCTTTATTTATAGCTATTTGATTTGTTCACTTTTATTCAATTTCCTTTAATTATCGCTGTTTGCTCGTTCACTTGTATTATATTTCCTTTGTTTATAGCTATTGATTTGTTCACTTGTATGCTATTTCCTTTACTTATAGCTATTGATTTGTTCACTTGTATTCTATTTCCTTTAATTATCGCTGTTTGCTCGTTCACTTGTATTCTATTTCCTTTATTTATAGCTATTGATTTCTTCACTTGTATTCTATTTCTTTTATTTATACGTATTGATTTGTTCACTTTAATTCTATTTTCTTATCTACCTATAATTCCAGCAATCTGTGTGTATGTGTGTGTGTGTGTGTGTGTGTGTGTATTTGTGTGTCTGTGCGTGTGTGTGTGTGTCTGTGTGTGTGTGTGTGTCTGTGACCGCTGTTTCTCGACAACCGCTGGTCCGATCTAATTGAAACTTGCCAGGTATATTGCTGGGGGACCTGAGGATGTGCCTTTTCAAGGTTTGATATTAATTGGACAAGTGCTTCCCAAGTTATGGCCATTTATTTACCAACCAATGACAGGAACCATTGCTGCGGCCATTTTTTATCAACCAATGACAGAAAGCGTTGCTGCATAACCGTGGTCGATGGGGAAGAGAAACTCAGCCACGTTCGCCATTACGGGTTTTTTCTCTTCTCTTCTCTTCTCTTCTCTTTGTGTTTTCCCTTGAGAAAAGGCAAAATACGTTGGCGCTAATTTAATAATTGGTTAAAACTAATGATTTATCAAAACGTTGGCAGATCCAGCAGCCTCCGTATTTTTGCCCTGGACGGACGAGGAAACAAAGAAGAAGCGCCGTTTCCTCAGCGATGTTGTTTATGAAGAGGTGCTAACGAGATAAAGGTGTGTACAATGTACATGGAGACGATTTTTATTATTATTTATTTATTGCAGAAAAATTGTTCCGAAAATAATTTATCAAAAAAAGTGCACATCTTTTTGTTTCCAATTGTCAAAACGCTGTGGCCTTTGGAAGTGTTAAGGAATTCAGCTCTACTCAACATGCTTGCCAACGTAATACATCTCAATTTGGTGGTAAAAACGATTCACAACGACGGGTTTCCTTACTCATTGCTCTGCAGTCTGCATTCAACCCCTTCATTTGTCATCTCATTGACCTCATTTCATCTATCTATAATTCCAGCAATCTCTGTCTGTGTGTGTGTGTGTGTGTGTCTGTGTGTCTGTGTGTCTGTGTGTCTGTGTTTCTGTGTGTCTGTGACCGCTGTTTCCCGACAACCACTGGTCCGATCTAATTGAAACTTGCCAGGTATATTGCTGGGGACCTGACTATGTGCCTTTTCAAGATTTGATATTAATCGGACAAGTGATTCCCAAGTTATGGCCATTTATTTACTAAGCAATGACAGGACACGTGCTGCGTAGGCGTGGCCGATGTGCCATTTAGTTACCAATCACAGGACACGTTGCTGCGTGGGTGTGACTGCATAGGCCGGTGCACGGCCAGCCGACGATGACGTCACGTGCCGTGCTGGTTACGATGGGGATCGATCGGTGCCTTAGTTACCGTGGGGTAGGAGTGCCAATGGTAAATGGCAGCGAATGTCTTGGCAAGCAAAGACAGGGAGGTAAACTTGATTTTAATTAACTCTGTGTGTAAGTATCACAGCAGTTGTTACTTCAATGCAAGCGATAATTCGTGGAATGATATGAACATTCCGTATGGGCACGCACTACTTTTGGATAGTGATGACTTACTGTATTCTAATAATTTCTCGATTTCTTATCCGCATTTATAGATAAACACAATGCCCCAATCCAGTCGTTGTTTATGAGAGCGAGGGAATGGCCTGTGTGGTTGTTTGAAAGTTGTTTTTTTTTTTTGCATGTACGGCCATGCACGTATGGGCACGCGAGAGCGAAGGAACGGCCTGTGTGGTTGTTGTTTCTGGCACGTGGTTTGAAAGTTTTTTTATTTTTTTTTTGTATGTACGGCCACGCACGTATGGGCACGCACGTACGGCCATGCACGTACGAACACACACGTACGGCCACGCACGTACGGCCACGCGAGACCGAAGGAACGGCCTGTGTGGTTGTTTCTGGCAAGCAGTTTTAAAGTATATATAGATAGATATATATTGTTGTGGTTGACCAAATTCGCAAACCACCATTCAGGTCCCTTAGGTGAGATATCTTGGTAAGTATATGTGTAGTTAGGCCCAAACCCGTTGTCTAGAGGGATTAAATGTTATTCATGCGTGCTGCGACTCTTCAGGATAGCCGTTTTTCTTTTACTATCTTTATTTTGGACCAACCGCCATTGTTACCACCACCAACCACAACATCAACCACCCACCGCGGCGCCGCTTCACGTCACACCTCGCAACCGTCGCATCGCCACCGTTCTTGCGCCGCTTGTGGGTACCGCTGTTGGACTCGTGCAGGGCGCGCGCCGAACAGCGTGTACAAAACCACGGATTTTCAGCTTCAAAAACGGATCAAAAACGACACACGCCCACTTTTGTTCCGTCCAATCGGTGAGCGAGGGGCGATTTGGCCCCGCCTCCAGGGCGTTGGAGGGCGGTCGCTATATGCAAATTTATGGATCAAAAAGCATTCACGCCCACTTTTTCTCGGGCCAATGGGGAGCGAGGTGAAAGGTCGAAGGCAGGGGGTCAAAGATGAGAGAGCGAAGCCACGGGGCTTATATAAGCGACCGCGTTCGTCAAGTAAAGAGAGTTAAGACTTCGCAGCCAGTGGAGTTGGGAAGAAGAAGCAAGAAGGAGTTGGTCGTCGTCGTGTGCGTTGGAGTCGGAGCGAAGGGGACGGAGCTGTGGAGAGGCGGCGAGGGCAGACGAGGGGGTGCTCCCGTCGTGCCGGGAGCTGCACACCAGGGAGGCCGACGGCGCGACCTGGACGAGGTGGAGACGCTCGTCGCGGGACTCGAGGCAGAGTAGAAATCCTCTATACCCCGAGCATCAGCAACCCCCTCCTGTTTCCCCCCGCGCTGAGATAGTGCGACCAAGGGGGCCCCTTTTCCCACCCCCTACCAGACACTGTCCACGAGGCCCGCGGAGTTGAGGCACCATCGCCACTCCGCGTCTCATCACCAGACGGGTAGGCCCGACCCGGTCTCGGCCTCAGGCCCGCCTCATCCTTGAGGGTATTCTTTTTCTTGGTTTTGGGTATGTGTTGTCGGCGCCGTCTGTGAAGTAAAATTGTATAAGTGTTGCCGTGTGCTCGCGTAATCGGTATTAGATCTGCATTGTCGCATTTGCTTTTTGTGTAAAATTGCATTGTGTTTCTTTTCCTTTTCTATGTGCTTTTGGTGGAATTGAATATGTGTGCTTTCCGTTCAGCGCGAATAAATGTGCTTTGTGTTGAACTGTTTCCCGCTTCGCTTCGTCATTTCTTTCATTGAATCCTCATCTTGCTTCACGTAAAGGGTTGGTAGTGGGCTGAATACGCCCGATAATTAATCGAACCGTCGAGGCCGACGATAACACCGCTCGGTTATCCCGATAGTACGGAACGGGTCGCTTAAGTGGCCCGTGTCCGAAGTCGACCTGCGGCGAGGTGCGATCGCCCGGTCTACCCTCCGTGTGGGTACTTAGGTAGGTCGAATTTGGCGAGCAACCCTATCCCACGCGGGGGCTGATTGGCTCGATCGCGGTGAGACCGAAAGGTCCACCCGTGACTGGTTCCCGGCCTTAGTCCGAGAGGGTCACGACTGGATTGTCCGTCCGGTGGGCAACGTGCCGCGATTCGAGTTACGTGGCCGTCAGCACGCCGGCGGGCGCGAATCTGTAACACTGGTGTCAGGTCGTGCGATACAAATCCATCGCCCTCCTCGCGGCACTGGTATCGGAGAACAGGAAAACGGGCTCTCCTGTCTCCGGCTAAATTCACGGGAATCGGTCCAGGGGTGAGAGAAGCGACCCCCGATTCCCTCCAAATTACGAGCGATTCAAATTAACCCTTCACGAGAAGCAAGATGGCGTCTCAATGCGAGCGGGAGCCGGGGGTATTAGAAATGGATGTAGAATGTGTAGAATCCATGGTCCAGGATGGAATCCCCGTGCAGGAAATGTTGATTGTGCAGGAACACGGACTCGTCCAACTGAACCCAGAGCCCGAAATGGGTGCGGCAGCGGCCGCGGTGTATGACACCTCCCCCCCCCTCTCCACCAAAACCCTTCCCCAACCCTTGCCGAAACAGCTCACCCAAGCGCACCCGACATGGCCCAGCTATGCGCCATGCTGGCGGCAATGAACGAAAAGATGGATGCGAATACACAAAAATTGGATGCGAATACACAAAAATTGGATGCGAATACACAACAAATGAACGGAATGGAAACAAACATGAAGGAAGAAATGAAAGAGCTACGGGGTGAGACGCAGAACATGGGCCGATGCCTGCAGGCGGGCATGAAGGCCGTGACCAGGGAGCTAGGAATGGCGACTCCACGTGTGGAAGCAAACGAGCTGGAAGGGGGTGCAACGGCTGACAGGCCCGCGGTGGAGGCGGGTAAAAAAATAATTCGGGGGGCGTGTTGGGCGAGGGTCGTGACAGAGGAATCGACGGTGACCAAGAGGGAAAAATTAAATGGGGAGACTAAAACGTGTGAGACGAGACACGAGGTGACGACAACAGAAACTTATAAATGTATAGAGACACGGGAGACAGAAAAAATAGAGGAGAGACAACACGATGAAGACGGGGTAAGTGACGCGCACACACACACGGAGGTAGTGGAGGATAATGGGGGTGAGCTCGCGGAGCGTGTGGGGACCCAGTGCGAGCACCTGGATGGCCTCCTCCAGGAACGAGGGGAGGGAGTCTGCCCCCTTGAGGCGAGTCACGACCAGGTGAGTTCGGTCGTGCTTTGCGAGGTTGAGGGGACGGGTGCTGTGAACGGGTGCTTGGAGAGCTTGGGGGGTGTAGAGGCCCCGGAGACCCTTGTGGGGACACAAATCCCCAGTGTAGTTGTCCCTGTGTGTGTGGTGCAAGGTGTGAGTGCGTCCCCGTGTGTGGAAGCGACCCCGTGTGTGAGTGGTGTGGTGGCGATGGTGCCGGAGTACGTGCTTCCCAGCACGCCGTGTGTGGATGAGGCACGGAGTGTGAGTGAGGAACCGCGGGTTAGTGCCCCCGCGTGTGTGGGTGAGGCACCGTGTGTGGAAGAGACCGCGTGTGTGTGTCGCCGTGTGTATGAGTGAGGTACCGCGGGTGAGTGCCCCCGCGTGTGTGAGTGAGGCACGGAGTGTGGATGAGGCACCGCGGGTGAGTGCCCCCGCGTGTGTAAGTAGTATGGTTTGTGTGAGTAGTGAGGCACGCGTGGGTGAACAGCCGTGTGCAAGGGAGACCGTGTGTGTGAGAGAGCGGTATGTGAGGGAGATGTCGGTTGGCATGCGGGAGCATGCAGCCGCGTCTCCCGGTGTGAATATAATGGAGTGGAGTGTGTGCGTCGTAACACGCAGGTGTGCGTGGGTCGAATGGCGACGACGGCGACAGAGGAACGAAAGCCGAGTAGCGGCTGTAGCTATTTCGGGGACCGTGCCGGGTTCACCCAGCAGTGAGCACGCGGTCCGTGCTGTGCAACGCACGAGACCGCCACGTGCTCGCTTGCGAGAGTGAAGTCCCGGTCCGGAAACGCACGCGGTGGATTTGCCGATCCCGCGGACGGACAAAGTTTAGGCAGGTAAATGGATTTGGACCGGACGGTTTCTCCACGCGATCGTGTGTGTTAAGCTCCAACGGGCAAAGCACATGTGTTCGCGTGGGGAACCCCTCGAGACGTGGGGCTTGTGTTTTTTTTTATGCGCACGGTGACATCATGGCTGCACGTGGGGTTGGAATCCGGCAGGAGGGGTATCTCTGCCGGATGGAACCGTCCAAAGAGGGACGAGGAACACGTGCAGCTGCATGACGTCACGGGCAGGTGCAAAGTGCGCGAGTTGCCGCGCTGGTGATGCGCATGAAAAAAAACAAAAAAAAACAGTAAGCCTCACTTTCGGGTGCACAGGATTCCTGGGCAAGGGGTGGAAGACCCCCTTACCTGGGCACAGGATGGAAACTAGTTAGGGGGAAGGGTTAGCTTAGCTAGACCGACTTCATGGGGCAGGGGTAAGTCCTCATGGAGTCCGTGGAATGGATTAGGTAGAGGGATTTAGTGAGCTTTAGGTTGGGAAATAAAATGATTTATTTGGAGACAGTGACAGACTTTGGATGTGTAGAGGGGACGTAGTTTAGCTACGTAGTGTTAAAAGGAACGTGCTATAGTTTAAGGGAAGACGTGGGAGCATGATTTAGTTAGGGGATGCAGATAGAAGGATGGCAGAGTTCAGCGGTGTGTGTGTTGAAAAGTTGTGAGGTGAGTACTTGATGAGTGAGTGAGGCCAGCGGGTCTGTGTGGATGGAGCGAATGGGGAATGCATGGTGCGATGAGTGATTGGGGGGAGGAGTGACTCCCGCCCAAGCGACCCCGGGGTCAGAGTAAAGTGAGTTAGCTGGGTTAGTCAAATTGAAAAATGGAGGTCGTTTTGCTGTTGGTGGGAAAGTAGGCTCGAGACCCATTTGGAGGGGTGCAGGAGCCCTGTTGACGGGCTTGGGAGCGTGGCTGCGAAAGGTGAGTATCGCTGAGTGGGTACCCCGGGCACCAGGCTAGTCGGCCGTGGTAGGCCAAGGGCCCATGGGGGGCCGGGATAGCGTAGTGGGCACGGGTGCGCCTGCTTGGTGCGAGGGCCCGGGGCGCCATTAGCCGCGTGGGCAGTGTTGTGGGCACGGGTGACCCTCGGAAAGGGGCCCGGGGAGCCAGCCTGCCACGTGTGCGTTTCAGGGGAGGTGCCATGGGGGGCACTCCCCGGTGTTAGGGAGCTGGTAGGCTCGGAGGCAGTGTAGTGCCCGGGGGTGCCATAGCGGGAGAATCGGCAGAGGGTCGTGCCTGCCAAAGGGAGCCACGTGTCCCAGCCAGGAGACCGTGTGAGGGCACGGAGAGAAAATTGGGGGGCGAGGCCCGAAATTGTGAGGACACCAACACAGGCGACGGGAATCTGGGTTGTTAGAACCAATAGTTTAAGCGAGAGGCGCTTGTTGAAAGCCCCGGGGTAGTTTAACAGTTAAATGGTTAGGGTAGATTAGGAGATGTACCCCTCCGCACCATCCATCCCCTCGCTGTCGTTGTGGGCCGCTGGACCCACTTTGGTTTTAGATCGCCGAACTCTGGGGAGGCCATTCTGAGGCTTCGTTGGGCCTCGACACAGGACGTTAGCTCTCCCTTGTTCCCCTCCGGGAATGGAACGTAGGGGTTGGGAGTAGGCTAGGTGACAGGATAGGTTAGCCGAACAAGGACGATAAAGGGGGGTAGGGGACGATTTATAGGGGGAAGTAAAAAAACAAAAAATAAAAAAAATAAAAAAAAAAAGTTGGGGC
Organism: Eptatretus burgeri; assembly: GCF_056783735.1. NCBI lineage: Eukaryota > Metazoa > Chordata > Myxini > Myxiniformes > Myxinidae > Eptatretus > Eptatretus burgeri. Next base: position 1,952,532 of record NC_140963.1, read on the forward strand.
TAAATTGGGGTTTGACAAATTAAGGGAGTGGGTATGTACAGTGACAGGCAAAGGCGATAGGTTGGGAGGGAGACAGGTAGGTAGGTCCGAGCCTGCCTTCCAAGTGGCCAGCACCACCGCACTCCCTCCACCAACCTCCACGGAACGACAAAGGCTGGCCACTTCATCGGCTGGCCGTGTTTTGCTTCAAGGCGGAGGCCGGCCAACTTCGTCTGCAGCTGCTGTGCTGCAAGGCCTGTGCCGGCTGGATCGTCTGCAGCTGCTGTGCTGCAAGGCCTGTGCCGGCCAGTTCATCTGCCGGCTGTGTTTGCCTGCAACAGCCTGGTTCTGCGGGCTGTGTTTGCCTGCAGCGGCCTTCTTCTGCGGGCTGTGTTGCCTGCACCTTTTCCATGCCATGCCCACTGCCCATGTTCACCAGCCCCGTTCAATTTTTGCTTTGCCCCCCCCCCCCCTGTTCATTTCCATGTGCGCCAGGATCCGCAAGGCAACAGTATGCAAGCTGCGAGAACTGCCCTGTTGGCAGCTACAACACGGGCCTGCAGTGGCGGCCCGTGCACCGTGTTTGTGTCCATCCATCCATTCGTTGTGTTCATTGCGTGTGCCACTTGAGCTGGCACGAAGACTGCGTTGTGCAGCCCATGCACCGTTGTGGTTCACTGCGTTCAGTTTAAAAGGGAAGGCCTTGGACTGCGTATGAGCAGCCAGCCACGTTCCCTGTCACCTGCATTGTTTTGAGCCAGAGACTGCATGCGGGCAGCCTGGCTCCCTGCTAACTGCTTTCTTTTGCAGAGCTCATTGATCCTGGGCCATGGTTTAGTGTAAAATTTGTAAGTTAAGGTTAAGATGTACTGTAAATATGAGTGCGCCCCCAGCATGTCTGTCCTAGCGCCGGCAATTTTATTTAAGTCGTCCGTGTGAGTGAGTTTGTTTAGGTAGTTACTCAGCCCTCAGGTTATTTATTTTGGGGACACGAATACCATGAATGTCGCACTCAGGGATCCGTAGGTAAAATGTACTAGGGGAAAACTACACATGCTGGCACACGAAAATTTGACGACTCGGGACGAGTCTGTAAAAAGGGGAGGGGGTAGTGTTGTGGTTGACCAAATTCGCAAACCACCATTCAGGTCCCTTAGGTGAGATATCTTGGTAAGTATATGTGTAGTTAGGCCCAAACCCGTTGTCTAGAGGGAATAAATGTTATTCATGCGTGCTGCGACTCTTCAGGATAGCCGTTTTTCTTTTACTATCTTTATTTTGGACCAACCGCCATTGTTACCACCACCAACCACAACATCAACCACCCACCGCGGCGCCGCTTCACGTCACACCTCGCAACCGTCGCATCGCCACCGTTCTTGCGCCGCTTGTGGGTACCGCTGTTGGACTCGTGCAGGGCACGCGCCGAACAGCGTGTACAAAACCACGGATTTTCAGCTTCAAAAACGGATCAAAAACGACACACGCCCACTTTTGTTCCGTCCAATCAGTGAGCGAGGGGCGATTTGGCCCCGCCTCCAGGGCGTTGGAGGGCGGTCGCTATATGCAAATTTATGGATCAAAAAGCATTCACGCCCACTTTTTCTCGGGCCAATGGGGAGCGAGGTGAAAGGTCGAAGGCAGGGGGTCAAAGATGAGAGAGCGAAGCCACGGGGCTTATATAAGCGACCGCGTTCGTCAAGTAAAGAGAGTTAAGACTTCGCAGCCGGTGGAGTTGGGAAGAAGAAGCAAGAAGGAGTTGGTCGTCGTCGTGTGCGTTGGAGTCGGAGCGAAGGGGACGGAGCTGTGGAGAGGCGGCGAGGGCAGACGAGGGGGTGCTCGCGTCGTGCCGGGAGCTGCACACCAGGGAGGCCGACGGCGCGACCTGGACGAGGTGGAGACGCTCGTCGCGGGACTTGAGGCAGAGTAGAAATCCTCTATACCCCGAGCATCAGCAACCCCCTCCTGTTTCCCCCCGCACTGAGATAGTGCGACCAAGGGGGCCCCTTTTCCCACCCCCTACCAGACACTGTCCGCGAGGCCCGCGGAGTTGAGGCACCATCGCCGCTCCGCGTCTCATCACCAGACGGGTAGGCCCGACCCGGTCTCGGCCTCAGGCCCGCCTCATCCTTGAGGGTATTCTTTTTCTTGGTTTTGGGTATGTGTTGTCGGCGCCGTCTGTGAAGTAAAATTGTATAAGTGTTGCCGTGTGCTCGCGTAATCGGTATTAGATCTGTATTGTCGCATTTGCTTTTTGTGTAAAATTGCATTGTGTTTCTTTTCCTTTTCTATGTGCTTTTGGTGGAATTGAATATGTGTGCTTTCCGTTCAGCGCGAATAAATGTGCTTTGTGTTGAACTGTTTCCCGCTTCGCTTCGTCATTTCTTTCATTGAATCCTCATCTTGCTTCACGTAAAGGGTTGGTAGTGGGCTGAATACGCCCGATAATTAATCGAACCGTCGAGGCCGACGATAACACCGCTCGGTTATCCCGATAGTACGGAACGGGTCGCTTAAGTGGCCCGTGTCCGAAGTCGACCTGCGGCGAGGTGCGATCGCCCGGTCTACCCTCCGTGTGGGTACTTAGGTAGGTCGAATTTGGCGAGCAACCCTATCCCACGCGGGGGCTGATTGGCTCGATCGCGGTGAGACCGAAAGGTCCACCCGTGACTGGTTCCCGGCGTTAGTCCGAGAGGGTCACGACTGGATTGTCCGTCCGGTGGGCGACGTGCTGCGATTCGAGTTACGTGGCCGTCAGCACGCCGGCGGGCGCGAATCCGTAACAATATATATATATATATTTTTTTTTTGCACGTACAGCCACGCACGTACGGGCACGTGAAAGCGAAGGAACGGCTTGTGTGGTTGTTGTATCTGGCACGCGGTTTGAGTATTTTTGCGGGTGGGGCGGGGGGGAGGGTTTGCACGTATGGGCACGCATCTACGGGCATGCACTAGTTTTCTTTAATTATCGCTGTTTGCTCGTTCACTTGAAATATGTTTCCTTAATTTATAACTGTTGACTCATTCACTTGAATTCTACTTCCTGTATTTCAAACTGTTGACTCATTCACTTGTATTCTATTTCCTTTATTTTGAACTGTTGCCTCGTTCACTTGAATTCTACTTCCTGTATTTCAAACTGTTGACTCATTCACTTGTATTTTATTTCTTTTATTTTGAACTGTTGACTCGTTCACTTGTATTCTATTTCCTTTATTTGTCGCTTTTGATTTGTTCACTTGTATTCTATTTGCTTTAATTATCGCTGTTTGCTCGTTCACTTGTATTCTATTTCCTGTATTTATAGCTGTTGACACGTTCACTTGTATTATCTTATATATTATTTCCAAGTTTGTGGTTTTGTGTCGCGCTATCTTCGACTTTGTTCTGCGCTCGAGTAACGTGATATTCGGCTTACATGATCTCAAAGACCATATGAGGTGCATGGTACAAAAAAAGTAAATAAAAGGGTTCTGAAACAGTGAAATCGTATTCCACTTACTGCATTTAAGTAAAATTACGACTGATACTCTGCATCAGTTCCTTTCTCAAACACACCCACCCCAACATGTCGCGCACAGCGCGGGTTATGAGAGTATTTCCATTATTTTGAACTGTTGCTTCGTTCACTTGTATACTATTTCCTTAATTTATAAATGTTGACTCATTCACTTGAATTCTGTTTCCTTTATTTGTTGCTGTTGACTCCTTCACTTGTATTCTATTTCCTTTATTTATTGCTGTTGACTCATTCACTTGTATTCTATTTCCTTTATTTCCATCTCTTGACCCATTCATTTGTATTCTATTTCCTTTATTTATAGCTGTTGACTCGTTCACTTGTGTTGTATTTCCTTTATTTCAAACTGCTGACTCATTCACTTGTTACTATTTCCTTTATTTTTAGCTCTTGATTTGTTCAGTTGTATTATATTTCCTTTAATTATCGCTGTTTGCTTGTTCACTTGTATTCTATTTCCTTTATTTATAGCTATTGATTTGTTCACGTGTATGCTATTTCCTTTATTTATGGCTATTGATTTGTTCACTTGTATTCTATTTCCTTTATTTTTAGCTATTGATTTGTTTACTTGCAGTATATTTCCTTTAATCATCATTGTTAGCTCGTTCACTTGAATTGTATTTCCATTATTTCGAATTGTTGCCTGTTCACTTGTACACTATTTCCTTTATTTTGAACTGTTGTCCGTTCACTTGGATCTATTTCCATTATTTATAGCTGTTGACTCATTCACTTGTATTCTACTTCCTTTATTTATAGCTGTTGACTGGTTCACTTGCATTTTAATTCCTTTATTTTTAACTGTTGACTCGTTCACTTGTGTTCCATTTCCTTTATTTCAAACTGTTGACTCCTTCACTTGTTACTATTTCCTTTATTAATAGCTATTGATTTGTCCACTTGTATTCTATTTCCCTTCATTATCGCTGTTTGCTCGTTCCCTTGTGTTCTTTTTCCTTTATTTATAGCTCTTGATTTGTTCACTTGTATTCTATTTCCCTTTATTATCGCTGTTTGCTCGTTCACTTGTATTCTACTTCCTGTATTTCAAACTGTTGACTCATTCACTTGTATTCTATTCCCTTTATTTCCATCTCTTGACCCATTCATTTTTATTCTATTTCCTTTATTTTGAACTGTTGATCCTTTCACTTGGATTCTATTTCCATTATTTATAGCTTTGGACTCGTTCACTTGTGTTCTATTTCCTTTATTTCAAACTTTTGCCTCGTCCACTTGTTACTATTTCCTTTATTTTTTGCGATGGATTTGTTCATTTGTATGATATTTCCTTTAATTATCGCTGTTTGCTCGTTCACTTGTATTCTATTTCCTTTATTTATACCTATTGATTTGTTCACTTGTATTCTATTTTCTTATTTTCTTCACTTATCGCTGTTTGCTCGTTCACTTGAATTATATTTCCATTATTTCGGACTGTTGCCTCGTTCACTTGAATAATATTCCTTAATTTATAACTGTTGACTCATTCACTTGTATTCTATTTCCTTTATTTTGAACTGTTGATCCGTTCACTTGGTTCGATTTCCATTATTTATAGCTGTTGACTCATTCACTTGTATTCTGTTTCCTTTATTTTGAACTGTTGATCCGTTCACTTGTATTCCACTTCCTGTATTTCAAACTGTTGAATCATTTACTTGTATTCTATTTGCTTTAATTATCGCTGTTTGCTCGTTCACTTTTATTCTATTTCCTGTATTTATCGCTGTTGACTCGTTCACTTGTATTATATTTCCATTATTTTGAACTGTTGCTTCGTTCACGTGTATACCTTTTCCCTAATTTATAACTGTTGACTCCTTCACTTGTATTCTATTTCCTTAATTTGTAATTGTTGACTCATTCACTTATATTCTATTTCCTTTATGTATCGCTGTTGACTCATTCACTTGTATTCTATTTCCTTTATTTCCATATCTTGACCCATTCATTTGTATTCTATTTCCTTTATTTTGAACTGTTAATCCGTTCACTTGGTTCTATTTCCATTATTTATAGCTGTTGACTCATTCCCTTGTATTCTGTTTCCTTTATTTCAAACTGTTGACTCGTTCACTTGTTACTATTTCCTTTATTTATAGCTATTGATTTGTTCACTTGTATTCTATTTCCTTGAATTATCGCTGTTTGCTCGTTCACTTGTATTATATTTCCTTTATTTGTCGCTATTGATTTGTTCACTTGTATTCTATTTCCTTGAATTAACGCTGTTTGCTCGTTCACTTGTATTATATTTCCTTTATTTATAGCTATTGATTTGTTCACTTGTATTCTATTGCCGTGAATTATCGCTGTTTGCTCGTTCACTTGTGTTCTATTTCCTTTATTTGAAACTGTTGCCTCGTTCACTTGTTACTATTTCCTTTATTTTTAGTGATTGATTTGTTCACTTGTATAATATTTCCTTTAATTATTGCTGTTTGCTCGTTCACTTGTATTCTATTTCCATTATTTCAAACTGTTGGCTCGTTCACTTAATTACTATTTCCTCAATTTAGAACTGTTGACTCATTAACTTGTATTCTATTTCCTTTATTTTGAACTGTTGATCCGTTCACTTGGATCTAATTCCTTTATTTATAGCTGTTGACTCGTTCACTTGCATTTTAATTCCTTTATTTATAACTGTTGACTCATTCACTTTTGTTATATTTCCTTTATTTTGAACTGGTGATGCATTCACTTGTGTTCCATTTCCTTTATTTCAAAGTGTTGGCTCATTTACTTGTGTTCCATTTCCTTTATTTCAAACTGTTGACTCGTTCACTTGTTACTATTTCCTTTATTTATACCTATTGATTTGTTCACTTGCATGCTATTTCCTTTATTTATACCTATTGATTTGTTCACTTGTATTCTATTTCCTGTAATTATCGCTGTTTGCTCGTTCACTTGAATTATATTTCCATTATTTCGGACTGTTGCCTCGTTCACTTGTATCATGTTTCCTTAATTTATAACTGTTGACTCGTTCACTTGTGTTCTATTTCCTTTACTTGGAGCTGTTATTTCGGTCACAAACATTCCATTTCCTTTATTTATTGTTGTTGATTTCTATTTCCTTTGTTTCCATCTCTTGAACAATTCATTTGTATTCTATTCCCTTTATTGTGAACTGTTGATCCGTTCACTTGGATTCTATTTCCATAATTTATAGCTGTTGACTCCTTCACTTGTATTCTATTTCCTTTATTTTGAACTGTTGATTCGTTCACTTGTATTCCACTTCCTGTATTTCAAACTGTTGAATCATTTACTTGTATTCTATTTGCTTTAATTATCACTGTTTGCTCATTCACTTGTGTTCTATTTCCTGTATTTATAGCTGTTGTCTCATTCACTTGTATTATATTTCCATTATTTTGAACTGTTGACTCGTTCACTTGTATTCTATTTCCTTTATTTATAATTGTTGACTCATTCACTTGTATTTTATTTCCTTTATTTATCGCTGTTGACTCATTCACTTGTATTCTATTTCCTTTATTTCCATATCTTGACCCATTCATTTGTATTCTATTTCCTTTATTTTGAACTGTTGATCCGTTCACTTGGATTCTATTTCCATTATTTATCGCTGTTGACTCGTTCACTTGTGTTCTATTTCCTTTAGTTATCGCTGTCTGCTCGTTCACTTGAATTCAATTTCCTTTATTTATGGCTATTGATTTGTTCACTTGCATTCTATTTCCTTTAATTATAGCTATTGATTTGTTCACTTGTATTGTATTTTCTTATTTTCTTTAATTATCGCTGTTTGCTCGTTCACTTGAATTATATTTCCATTATTTTGAACTGTTGCCTCGTTCACTTGTATACGATTTCCTTTGTTTTGAACTGTTGATCTGTTCACTTGGATATATTTCCATTATTTATAGCTGTTGACTCGTTCACTTGTATTTTGTTTCCTTTATTTTTAACTGTTGACTCATTCACTTGTATTCTATTCCCTTTATTTCCATCTCCTGACCCATTCATTTGTGTTCTATTTCCTTTATTTTGAACTGTTGATCCATTCACTTGGATTCTATTCCCTTTATTTCCATCTCTTGACCCATTCATTTGTATTCTATTTCCTTTATTTTTAACTGTTGATCCGTTCACTTGGATTATATTTCCATTATTTATAGCTGTTGACTCATTCACTTGTGTTCTATTTCCTTTCTTTCAAACTGTTGACTCGTTCACTTGTTCGTATTTCCTTTATTTTTTGCTACTGATTTTTTCACTTGTATTCTATTTCCTTTAATTATAATCGCTGTTTGCTCGTTCACTTGAATTGTATTTCCATTATTTCGAACTGTTGACTCGTTCACTTGTATTCTATTTCCTTTATTTTGAACTGTTGATCCGTTCACTTGCATATATTTCCATAATTTATAGCTGTTGACTCGTTCACTTGTATAATATTTCCTTAATTTAGAATTGTTGACTCATTCACTTGTATTCTATTTCCTTGATTTTGAACTGTTGATCCGTTCACTTGGATCTATTTCCATTATTTATAGCTGTTGACTCGTTCACTTGTATTCTATTTCCTTAATTTATAGCTGTTGACTCGTTCACTTGCATTTTTAATTCCTTTATTTATAACTGTTGACTCGTTCACTTTCGTTATATTTCCTTTATTTTGAACTGGTGAAGCATCATACACTTGTGTTCCATTTCCTTTGTTTCAAACTGTTGACTCGTTCACTTGTTAATATTCCCTTTATTAATAGCTATTGATTTGTTCACTTGTATTCTATTTCCCTCAATTATCATGGTTTGCTCGTTCACTTGTGTTCTATTTCCTTTATTTTTGCTTTTGATTTTTTCACTTGTATTATATTTCCTTGAATTATCGCTGTTTGCTCGTTCACTTGTATTATATTTCCTTTATTTATAGCTATTGATTTGTTCACTTGTATGCTATTTCCTTTATTTATAGCTATTGATTTGTTCACTTTTATGCTCTTTCCGTTATTTATAGCTATTGATTTGTTCACTTGTATTCTATTTCCTTGAATTATCGCTGCTTGCTCGTTCACTTGTGTTATATTTCGTTTATTTATACCTATTGATTTGTTCACTTGTGTTCTATTTTCTTATTTTCTTTAATTATCGCTGTTTGCTCGTTCACATGAATTATCTTTCCATTATTTCGAACTGTTGCCTCGTTCACTTGTATACTATTTCCTTAATTTATAACTGTTGACTCGTTCACTTGTATTCTATTTCCTTTATTTTGAACTGTTGATCCGTTCACTTTGATGTATTTCCATTATTTATAGCTGTTGACTCATTCACTTGTATTCTGTTTCCTTTATTTTGAACTGTTGATTCATTCACTTGTATTCTATTCCCTTTGTTTCCACCTCTTGACCCATTCATTTGTATTCTATTTACTTTATTTTGAACTGTTGATCCATTCACTTGGATTCTCTTGCCATTATTTATAGCTGTTGACTCGTTCCCATATGTTCTGTTCCCTTTATTTCAAGCTGTTGACTCGTTCACTTGTATTCTATTTCTTTTATTCATAGCTGATGACTCATTCACTTTTGTTATATTTCTTTTCGTTTGAACTGGTGAAGCATTCACTTGTGTTCCATTTCCTTTATTTCAGACTGTTGACTCGTTTACTTTTGTTCCATTTCCTTTATTTCAAACTGTTAACTCATTTACTTGTGACTATTTCCGTTATTTATCGCTATTGATTTGTTCACTTGTATTCTATTTCCTTGAATTATCGCTGTTTGCTCGTTCACTTGTATTATATTTCCTTTATTTATAGCTATTGATTTGTTCACTTGTATGCTATTTCCTTTATTTATAGCTATTGATTTGTTCACTTGTATTATATTTCCATTAATTATGTCGCTGTTTGCTCGTTCACTTGTGTTATATTTCGTTTATTTCTAGCTATTGATTTGTTCACTTGTATTCTATTTTATTATTTTCTTGAATTATCGCTGTTTTCTCGTTCACATGAATTATCTTTCCATTATTTCGAACTGTTGCCTCGTTCACTTGTATACTATTTCCTTAATTTATAACTGTTGACTCGTTCACTTGTATTCTATTTCCTTTATTTTGAACTGTTGATCCGTTCACTTTGATGTATTTCCAATATTTATAGCTGTTGACTCATTCACTTGTATTGTTTCCTTTATTTTGAACTGTTGACTCATTCACTTGTATTCTATTCCCTTTATTTCCATCTCTTGACCCATTCATTTGTATTCTATTTCCTTTATTTTGAACTGTTGATCCATTCACTTGGATTCTCTTTCCATTATTTATAGCTGTTGACTCGTTCCCATATGTTCTGTTCCCTTTATTTCAAGCTGTTGACTCGTTCACTTGTATTCTATTTCTTTTATTCATAGCTGATGACTCATTCACTTTTGTTATATTTATTTTCGTTTGAACTGGTGAAGCATTCACTTGTGTTCCATTTCCTTTATTTCAGACTGTTAACTCGTTTACTTTTGTTCCATTTCCTCTATTTCAAACTGTTAACTCATTTACTTGTGACTATTTCCGTTATTTATCGCTATTGATTTGTTCGCTTGTATTCTATTTCCTTTATTTATAGCTATTCATTTGTTCGCTTGTATTCTATTTCCTTGATTTACAGCTTATGATTTGTTCACATGTATTCTATTTCCTTTAATTATCGCTGTTTGCTCGTTCACTTGTATTCTATTTCCTGTATTTATAGCTGTTGATTTGTTCACTTGCATTCTATTTCCTTTCTTGAAACCTATTGATTTGTTCACTTGTATTCTATTTTCTTATTTTCTTTAATTAGACTGAACAACAAAAATTTTTTACTGGAGATGTGTAAAATGATTTAGACTAATTTGGGTACGCTGGTTTCAAAAATCATAAACGTTTTGCTGTATCACGTCAGGATTTTCAGTAACAGAAATATTCCCATTGCCTAGAAGTCAGGATTTCAATGAAATTTACAAAAATTCATTTATTCATTTATTTCATCATGAATGCTTCAAAATTATAGAAATTACAGAAAAACTCCACTAGAATGTAATTAAAAATGCTTTAGGCATTTGGCTTTGCGTTTGTGCTGCTCTGTGTCAGTTTCACGATGCAGGAACCAGCAGAAATCGCCCATCATGTTCGGGTTGTGCCGCCCTTGGTAACGCGTCTCCATGAGTGAAATCTCTTGGTGGAATCGCTCGCCGTGCTCGTCCGAGACTGCTCCCAAGTTGTCAGGGAAGAAGTTCAGGTGCTGGTGTAGGAAATGGATTTTCAGGGACATCCTGGAGCCAAGTTTCCTGAAGGACTCCAGCAGCTGCTGCACTATTTCTTCATAGTTGGCCGCGCGCTCGTTCCCCAAGAAGTTGTCCGTCACAGCTTTGAAGCTCCTCCACGCTGCCAGCTCTTTGGGGTTTAGAGTTGTCGGAAAAGTTTCGTCCTTCATAATCTGTCGGATTTGCGGTCCAACAAAGACACCAGCCTTGATCTTGGCCTCCGACAAGGTGTTGCCAAACCTTTCCTTGAGGTATAAAAACCCACGCCCATTCAGATCCATTGCCCGTACAAAACTTTTCATCAAGCCGAGCTTTATGTGGAGTGGTGGAAGGAAAACCTTGGCTGGGTCGACAAGGGCGACATGCTTCACGTTGTGTCGACCAGGTACATGCTCTTTTCGCTCTTCCCAATCTTTCTTCGTCCAGTGATTCTTGTCGTCTCTGCTATCCCAGAGACAAAGGAAGCACATGTATTTCGTGTAGCCTGACTGCAGCCCTAACAACAGCGCCACCACTTTCAAGTCTCCGCAGATGTGCCAGTTGAAGTCATTGTACTTGATGGAATCAAGCAGCTGCCGCATAGTCTCATAGGTCTCTGTCATGCCGAACACGTGAGCCAGTGGGACTGATGGTTTCTCTTTGCCATTGTGGAGCAAAACAGCCTTCAAGCTGTTCTTCCCCGAGTCGATGAAGAGGCGCCAGTCTGCAGGATCGTGATCACACCCAAGTTCTTTCAACAGACCGTTGATGTCACTGCAGAATGTCATCGTGTCTTCCATCTCAAAGAACTCAGCCATGTCTCTGTGACGTGCTCTGAACAAGGATATCTTGGTGTTAGGTTCAAGTAGATTCCACTGCTGCAGCCTTGATCCAAGCAGCTCTGCCTTCGCCTTTGATAGCGAGAGATCTCTTACAAGATCATTTGTCTCCCTGGTTCAGAAGGTGTGATTCTTGAGTGTCGGGTTCAAAAGGTTCATCATCACCATCCTCTTCACCACTGCTTACAGCTATGTTCTGATCAGCTGGAGGTGTTGGAACGGGGTTCTCGTCATCATGAGGCACAGGTTTACAAGCAGAGACGCAGTCAGCGTACTTGATGTGACCTTTATTCTTCTTGTTGAAGCCGGCGATGCTTGTGCAGCAGAAATAACAATCATCATGATGATTCTGCGGCTCACGCCATATCATGGGCACCGCAAATGGCATGCTCGCGCGCTTGCCCACCAACCACTGAGTCAAGGTTGTGTGACAGCTTGTGCAGCAGATGTGTGGTGCCCAGCTCTGTTCTTGGTCCCCCACCTTACACCCAAAGTAGTGAAAGTAGGCGGCCTTCATTTTCACTGCTGTAGATATACTTCGCTGTTGATCTTTTTTGGTATACCGACCACAGACATAACAGAAGTTGTCAGGATGATTGGTACAGGAACGCCTACTCATCTTTATCTGAAAGAAAGAAATATAACACAAGTTAACAACAATTGTACGAAATAGACATGTTAAAGACATATGTAAATTTCATTGAAATCCTGACTTCTAGGCAATGGGAATATTTCTGTTCCTGAAAATCCTGACGTGATACAGCAAAACGCTTATGATTTTTGAAATCAGCGTACCTAAATTAGTCTTAATCACTTTACACATCTCCAGTAAAAAATATTTTTGGAAATTTGTTGTTCAGTGTTATCGCTGTTTGCTCGTTCACTTGTATTCTATTTCCTTTATTTATCGCTATTGATTTGTTCACTTGTATTCTATTTCCTTTCCTTATACCTATTGATTTGTTCACTTGTATTCTATTTCCTGTATTTATAGCTATTGATTTATTCACTTGTATTCTATTTCCTTTCTTTATACCTATTGATTTGTTCACTTGTATTCTATTTCCATTAATTATTATCGCTGTTTGCTCGTTCACTTGTGTTATATTTCTTTTATTTATAGCTATTGATTTGTTCACTTGTATTCTATTTTCTTATTTTCTTGAATTATCGCTGTTTGCTCGTTCACATGAATTATCTTTCCATTATTTTTAACTGTTGATTCGTTCACTTGGATTCTATTCCCATTATTTATAGCTGTTGACTCATTCACTTGTGTTCTCTTTCCTTTCTTTCAAACTGTTGACTCGTTCACTTGTTTGTATTTCCTTTATTTTTCGCGATTGATTTTTTTCACTTGTATTCTATTTCCTTTAATTATCGCTGTTTGCTCGTTCACTTGAATTGTATTTCCATTATTTCGAACTGTTGCCTCGTTCACTTGTATACTATTTCCTTAATTTAGAACTGTTGACTCATTCACTTGTATTCTATTTCCTTTATTTTGAACTGTTGATCCGTTCACTTGGATCCATTTCCATTATTTATAGCTGTTGACTCGTTCACTTGCATTTTTAATTCCTTTATTTATAACTGTTGACTCGTTCACTTTTGTTATATTTCCTTTATTTTGAACTGGTGAAGCATACACTTGTGTTCCATTTCCTTTGTTTTAAACTGTTGACTCGTTCACTTGTTAATATTCCCTTTATTCATAGCTATTGATTTGTTCACTTGTATTCTATTTCCCTCAATTATCGTGGTTTGCTCGTTCACTTGTGTTCGATTTCCTTTATTTTTGCTTTTGATTTCTTCACTAGTATTATATTTCCTTGAATTATCGCTGTTTACTCGTTCACTTGTATTATATTTCCTTTATTTATAGCTATTGATTTGTTCACTTGTATGCTCTTTCCGTTATTTATAGCTATTGATTTGTTCACTTGTATTCTATTTCCTTGAATTATCGCCGTTTCTCGTTCACGTGTATTATATTTCCTTTTTTTATTGCTATTGATTTGTTCACTTGTATGCTATTTCCTTTATTTATAGCTATTGATTTGTTCACTTGTATTCTATTTCCATTAATTTTCGCTGTTTGCTCGTTCACTTGTGTTATGTTTCGTTTATTTATAGCTATTGATTTGTTCACTTGTATTCTATTTCCTTTATAGCTTATGATTTGTTGAGATGTATTCTATTTCCTTTAATTATCGCTGTTTGCTCGTTCACTTGTATTCTATTTCCTGTATTTATAGCTGTTGATTTGTTCACTTGCATTCTATTTCCTTTCTTGAAACCTATTGATTTGTTCACTTGTATTCTATTTTCTTATTTTCTTTAATTATCACTGTTTGCTCGTTCACTTGTATTCTATTTCCTTTATTTATAGCTATTGCTTTGTTCACTTGTATTATATTTCCTTTCTTTATACCTATTGATTTGTTCACTTGTATTCTATTTTCTTATTTTCTTTAATTATCGCTGTTTGCTCATTCACATGAATTATCTTTCCATTATTTCGAACTGTTGCCTCGTTCACTTGTATACTATTTCCTTAATTTATAACTGTTGACTCGTTCACTTGTACTCTATTTCCTTTTTTTTAAACTGTTGATCCGTTCACTTCGATGTATTTCCATTATTTGTAGCTGTTGACTCATTCACTTGTATTCTGTTTCCTTTATTTTGAACTGTTGACTCATTCACTTGCATTCTACTTCCTGTAATTCAAACTGTTGACTCATTCAGTTTTATTCTATTTCCTTTATTTCCATCTCTTGACCCATTCATTTGTATTCTATTTCCTTTATTTTGAACTGTTGATCCGTTCACTTGGATTCTCTTTCTTTTATTTATAGCTGTTGACTCGTTCACTTGCATTTTAGTTCCTTTATTTATAACTGTTGACTCGTTCACTTTTGTGATATTTCCTTTATTTTGAACTGTTGAAGCATTCACTTGTGTTCCATTTCCTTTATTTCAGACTGTTGACTCGTTTACCTTTGTTCCATTTCCTTTATTTCAAACTGTTGACTCGTTCACTTGTTACTATTTCCTTTATTCATAGCTATTGATTTGTTCACTTGTAATCTCTCTTCTTCTTCTTCTTTCGGCGAGCTCCCGATTGGGGTTGCCACAGCGGAATCAACCGTCTCCATTTCGCCAACCCGGGTCTCGACCGATCAGTATGGAAATTCGTTTTGTTGTCCGCATAATGATTTGGCATAGGTTTTTACGCCGGATGCCCTTACTGACACAACCCTGGTCGCCTCTTACGACACACAGGGATATGGTACACCTATTCGAACCGGGGCATACACCGGGCCCAGTACAACTTGTACTCATTTTGCCAACCTCGGAAGGATGGCAGGCTAGGTCAACCCCCTGGTGTTTTCGACTTGGTATATATATATATATATATATATATATATATATATATATATATATATATATATATATATATATATATATATATATATATATATATATATATATATATATATATATACATACATATATTAATTCAGTGTCCCAACGGGGCTTGAACTCAGGACTTTTTGGGTCCCAAGCCACTGCCCTAACCACTGTGCCGACACCAGGCTTTCTTTCACTTGTAATCTATTTCCTGTATTTAAAACTGTTGACTCATTCACTTGTCTTCTATTTCCATTATTTATAGCTGTTGACTCGGTCACTTGTATTCTGTTTCCTTTATTTTGAACTGTTGATCTGTTCACTTTTATTCTATATTCTTATTTTCTTTAATTATCGCAGTTTGCTCGTTCACGTGTATTCTGTTTCCTGTATTTAAAACTGTTGGCTCATTCACTTGCATTCTATTTCCTTTATTTTAGCGATTTACTCATTCGGTTGTATTCTATTTCCTTTATTTACAGCTTTTGCCTTGTTCACTTGTTATCTATTTCCTTAATTTATAACTGTTGACTTGTGCACTTGCATTCTATTTCCTTTATTTTGAACTTTTGATCCGTTCACTTGGATTCTATTTCCGTTATTTATTGCTGTTGACTCGTTCACTTGTATCCTGTTTCCTTTATTTTGAAATGTTTATTCGTTCACTTGGATTCTATTTCCGTTATTTATTGCTGTTTACTCGTTCACTTGTATCCTGTTTCCTTTATTTTGAAATGTTGACTCGTTCACTTGGATTCTATTTCCATTATTTTTAGCTGTTGACTCGTTCACTTGCATTTTAATTCCTTTATTTATAACTATTGACTCGTTCACTTGCATTATATTTACTTTATTTTGAACTGCTGACTCACTTGCATTATATTTACTTTATTTTGAACTGCTGACTCACTTGCATTATATTTCCATTATTTTGAACTGTTGCCTCATTAACTTGTATTCTACTTCCTTTATGTATTGCTGTTGATTCGTTCACTTTTATTGTATTGGCTTTATTTCACATTGTTGACTCCTTCACTTGCATTATATTTACTTTATTTTGAACTTCTGACGCGCATGCATACTATTTCCATTATTTCGAACTGTTGCTCCTTCACTTGTATTCTACTTCCTTTATTTATAGCTGTTAATTCATTCACTTGCATTATATTTCCCTTATTTCAAACTGTTGCCCATTCACTTGTATTCTACTTCCTTTATTTGAAGCTGTGATTCATTCACTTGCATTATATTTACTTTATTTTGAACTTCTGACTCACTTGAATAACATTTCCATTATTTTGAACTTGTGCCTGGTTCTTTTATTCCACTTATTTTATTTATAGCTGTTGATTCATTCACTTGTATTGTATTGTCTTTATTTCACATTGTTGACTCATTCACTTGCATTATATTTACTTTATTTTGAACTGCTGACTCACTTGCATTATTTTTCCATTATTTTGAACTGTGGAATCATTCACTTGTATTCTAATTCCTTTATTTATAGCTGTTGATTCGTTCACTTGTATTGCATTGGCTTTATTTCACATTGCTGACTCCTTCACTTGCATTCTATTTCCATTATTTTGAACTGTTGCTCGTTTTGAACTGACATTGGCACTCTACTAGTTACGTCCCCCTAACTCGCTCGTGCTCCCCGTCATCCCTTATTCAAATGCACGTTCCTTTTCACTCCTCTGCTAAGCTACGTCCCCACTACACGGTCCATGTCTCCCAAAATCCATTTTTAAATCTAACCTAACATTCCCTCTAACTCGTTTCATCAGGCCACATGGAGGACGGCTCATGCCCCCATGAGGCCAGTCTATCTATGCTAACCCCATCCCCTAAACTAGTGCTCCTTTGCTCGGGCGAGGATGCTTGCCACATCCTGGCCGGGGCATCGTGTACTCGGAGCAAGGCCCTCCGATCCTTGCTTTGCCAGAGCGGTGGTTTCCGACTCGCTCGTCCCCTCCGTTTGAGCGATAAATACGAGCGTAACGTCGCCCCGTCGATTGCAACAACCACTCACTTCCGCGGTGTTCCCCATGCGAGCCATGCGTTACTCATGTGGCCTTCATGCCGCGCGGTCCCCGCTGATGACGTCACTCGCACATGGATCCTGCGAGGCTTACCATGCACACGGACGGGCCCGGCGGTGTCGCCATCGGGACTCGCTCCGCGCATTCCGCGAGCATCTCTCGCGGCGCGCAGCACATCGGCCTCCGAACACGTGGTCACATGGGGCCACGTGCTTTCCAAATTCACACCACCGCCGCCATTTTAGCCGTCCATGCTGGTGTCTTGTACCAAGCGCGGAACGTTTCAACGCCGGCTCCTGATCATGGAGTCGTGTGCGCCTCAGCCACCCAGAAAACACGGAACGGGCCTCGCATGCAACGTCCCGCGGAGCCGACGCGGTTTCCAAAATAACCACGTCCATTACATGACCCACATCTCCCGTGTGGATTGGTCCGCGTCCCATTTCCACACATTCCATGTCATTGGTATCACTCACACACTCCAGCACACACTCTGGGACATTCGTACTGGGTGCTTGGGTTAACCCAAGAGATCCCGGGGTTTCTATACCCCCCAAGCTCGGCATATGCTCATTCGCACCATGCACCCGCTCGACCTCACCTGCCTCGAGGGAGCATTCCGTCTCCCCTCGTTCCTGTGGGAGGCTAACCTGACCCTCACATTGTGTCTCGACACATTCCCCAAGCTCAACCCCAATGTTCCTCAGCAGTTCTACTTGTGTGTGCTCCTCTTACTTTATTTAATTCGTTCCCGTCTTTTGATTTCTGCATCTCCGTCACCTCTTTTAATCCCTGGCTCTGTGTCTCGACCTGCCCGAGTTTACAGGTTTTACACGTGACTAGCGTCACTCGTCCCCTCGACCTTGCCCGTCTCCATTTCGGACTGAGCAGCCGTTGCACTCCCCCTTGACTCGGTTGTTCCCCCACGTGCAGGCGCCATTTTCCAGTCCATAGTCTGCATTTCGCCTTTCACCTCCTCCAGACTCGCCTGCAGGTTTAACCCTCTGCATTTAAGCTCTGCATTTTCCCTCTCTGTGTTTGCATATCATCTCTCATCTCATCCATTTTGTTGTTCTGTTCTTTTGCTTTCTGGTCCATTTTGATTTCCAAATCCCCCTTCATTTCTTGCATGTTTGCATCCATTCTTCGTGCATTCGCATCCATTCTTTGCGTTAATATCTATAACAACTGGTTCATGTCAAGTGGGCTCGGTGGAGCCGATCCGCCATGATGGTGTGCGGAACCAGCAGGGATCGGGGGGGGGGGAATTTGACGGAGGGGGGGGGATCATGTGCCGCCCTCCCGCGCCCATTACAACCTCTGGGTCCGATCGTAGAGGGGTGTCTTTTTGCATGGAGGTGTCGTCCTGGACCATGGATTCCCCAAAGCTTAGGTCTGAACCCATCTGCTCCAGCCCGTCTTGACCCGCCATGATTCGTGTTGAGAATAATTTAAATGCTCTTAATTTGGAGGGAATAGGGGTTTGCTCCACGTACCCCTGATCCAAATCCCGTGAATTTCTCTATGGAGGCGGAGGGTTCTCGTCCCGCGCCTGACACCAATTGTTGTATTTGGTGTGAGGTGGAGGGTTCTTGTCCCGCGCCTGACACCAATTGTTGTATTTGGTGTCCTGCAAATTTCGTTGTGATGCCAGGGTTCGGGGGCGAGGAACGACTGCCAGATGGAGCAGTTGGGCCACCGAACACCCGGAAATGAAGGTCGTCACCCCAGATAACTCCGAAGTCGAAGGGTCGCTTAATGGACCGTGGATACCAATATTTCAACCGCGTAGCGTAGGGTTATTCCTCTTTAGCCAAAATACCTAAGTCACGACGCGATTTAAACTACCGGGGAAGCCACACCCTCGGCCGGCTTTGTCCGAACCGAGTCGCTGTTACCGACTCGGATCCGGCGTAACAGACCGGGAATTACCAAAGCCGCGCCGGCCCAAATTACAATTTACGGCACAATCGGCCTCACGATAAATAAAACCCGAACCATGCTAGGCCAATGAGAGAAAGCAGAGAAAACGAGCTGGTTCATTTAACAAGAGGGTTTATTTTACAAATAATAATCAGGGAGGGAGACAGAGCAGGGTTCAACCGGCTAAAATGCAATGTACAATAAGCAAGGCACTTATGCAGTTCTACTTACAGACTGGCGCCACACACAGACACACACACCCAAAATGAAATGGCGCCAACTGGCCTTTATTCTGACCCTCCAGCCACGGAGGACAGGCAAGCTGGAGGTTAGAGTTTGGTCGGGTACCTGGCCGCCTCGTGCGGTTTTACCGACCAGCACTTGTGGAGCTCAGAGTCCGTGGAAGGGAACGGGGATCCCCAGCTCGAGCACTCCAACACAACCCACTATGGTGGGACTCGAACCCATGAACCAAAATCCAACGAGGGCAGCCAGGATCCTATGAACGACGACCAGGAGAGCCCAGTAAACCAGAAGCAAGGAACGACCTCCAAGTAAGCAAGGACCCCCCCCACCCCCGGATACAGCTCGCGATCCTTCTTATCCCTCTCCCCGTGCGGGGTGGAGGGATCCGCTCTTGGGTAACTCTCCTCTGGATTGGACGCGGCACTTTTGGGTGTCGTGGTGGCCAGCCACGATTGGAGGAGGGGCGTGTCGGCGTCTCAGTGCTCCTCCCCCGAAAGAGGCTCTTTTGCCTTCCCCAGTGTTGACAGGGGAGACATTCTTTTTTGATGGGGCGGAGTCAGAGCTCCGAGGCGAGGGGGCTCCGCCCACGTCCGTAGTCAGAAACACGTGCGTTATGGCGCCGTGGTGTGAAGTGAAGGTTGGGCGGGTGAAGTGCTTGTTCGCCCGCAGAGTGGGAGGAGGAGTGAAGGGAGGGTTTTGTTGGCGTTGGTCGAATTAAAGATGTAAAAAAAACCTGACTATAAAAGAAACCCAAAGCGCACACATGAATTTAACCCATTAGACATAGGGGAGGGATTCTAACTATCCACATATACTTAACGAGATAACAACTATCGGACTGCTGACTGTCTTGTGTACAAAAGGCTTCCAAATTCGTAACAATATCACAAGATATCTCAAAAAGTTGTGGACAGATTCGGACAAAACTTAGTGGATGAGTTTGGAGGTAACAAGAACAAGCAAATTAGATTTTGCAGGTCCGCATCCAGATCAGGCCTATCAGTGGGATACTAAACGTAAACTATTCAGCTTGGTGGAGGTATGCACTTTACCGAGTGTCGTTCTAGTTACCTCTGCCACCCAAAGTGGGCTATGTTTTCACCTGTTTATGTCTGTTTGTTATTTGCAAAATCGAAGATTTTTTTCAAGTATATTGGTCAGTCGATTTTGGTATTCTGTCTGTCTGTCAATCGCCTACAGATCACAATTCTAATCTGATTGTCATTAAATTTTACCAAGTTGTAGAGGTTGTCTCAACTGAGAAGCATATTGATTTTGAGGTCGATTTTCTAAAATTGTTATTTTTCTTCCGATTGACTTGAAAGTTGAACAGGATTTGCATGTTGCATCACTGAATTGGGAAACCAACTATTTGAGATCAAAAGATCAAATGTCAACTCATGGTCAACCTTCTAAAATCAATTTTTATCTCAAAAATCATCAATTTTCATCCGATTGACTTGAAAATTAAACAGCAATTGCATAGTGCATTACTGAATTGGAAAACCAACTATTTTTGAGATCAAAAGGTCAACTCAAGGTCAAACTTCTAAAATAATGAATTTCAATCTGAAAAATAATCAGTGTTCATCCGATTGACCTGAGCTTTGATTAAGATTGTCAATTTTAATCTTCATTTAATGGACAATTTGATGTATCCATGGCAACCTTTGGAGAGGGGTGGATTTTGTGAGTACCGAGCTCTGCATGACATCGTCTTCTTGTTTGTGTGCAGGATATCGCAAAAAGTTGTGGACGGATTCAGATGAAATTTGGTGGACAGGTTGGGTGTGTGACAAGGCCGAACTGATTAGATTTTGGTGAAGATCCGAATCCGAATCTGTCTACTAGAATTTTTAAAGTGATTTTTCACCATTGAGAGATTGGGGCAAAAATGATAAATTGCACGATATCTCAAAAAGTTGATGACGGATTTGGCCTAAACTTGATGGACAGGTTAGGTATCTGACATGCACAAATTGATTTGATTTTGGTGGAGATGCAAATCCAGATCCGGATTCGAGAATTGTTTAATTTTCAAAGTGATGCTTCACCATTGAGAGATAAGTCGAAAAATGTATTGGGCCTGAGATGTTCCACTGGATCAGGCATTGTGTGGCGGAGGTATGTGCTCTCCCGAGTGCCCTTCTAGTCTCTCATGTTTTCTTCTCTTTTTTTTTTTTGGATAACTAAATAATTGTGTATCCTTTACTTTAATTCATGGACTGCTGCTTTTTACCACTCAGCCCAAATTGGGCTAAGGGGTATTGTCGTCACAGGCGTTGTCCGGAGGGTGTCCGGGCGTCTGTCAACTTTTGGTTTCCATCAATTTCGAGGAGAACGCCTTGTCCGATTAAATCCATTTTTGCAGGGTATGTTGCAGTTGAGTTGAGAAAGGTTCCTTTTGAAAATGGGTGTGTTGCGATTTTCAATGTGGCCTCCATGGCAGCCATCTTGAAATTGGTTTCTGTCGATTTTGAGAACCCCTTGTCGGATTAAATCCATTTTTGCAGTGCATGTTGGGGCTGGGTTGAGGAAGGTGCCTTTCAATATTCAGTGCAATGCGATATCCAATATGGCGGCTAGGGCAGCCATCTTGAATTTGGTTTCCGGACAATAACTTGAGAACGGCTTGACTTATTGATTTTATTTTTGTGTGATATGATGGGGGTGTTTAGAGGAAGGTTGCTTTCGATATTCAGCGCAATCCGATATCCAATATGGCGGCGAGAGCAGCCATCTTGAATTTGGTTTCCGGACAATAACTTGAGAACGGCTTCACACATTGATTTTATTCTGGCGAGGTATAATGGGGTTGAGTCGAGGAAGGTTCCTTTCCAAAATTGGCATGCTGCGATTTTCACTGTGGCCGCCACAGCAGCCATCTTGAAATTGGTTTCCGTCAATTTCGAGGAGAACGCCTTGTCCGATTAAATCCATTTTTCTGGATGTGTTGGGGTTGCGTAGAGGAAGGTTCCTTTCGAAAATGGGCATGCTGCGATTTTCAATATGGCCACCATCTTGAAATTGGTTTGCGTCAAGGAGCTGAGGGGTTACGCCCACTTTGCGGTGCTATTTTTTGTTTTTGTGTGTGTGTGTGTGTGTGTGTGTGTGTGTGTGTGTGTGTGTGTGTGTGTGTGTGTGTGTGTGTGTGTGTGTGTGTGTGTGTGTGTGTGTGTGTGTGTGTGTGTGTGTGTGTGTCACACTACTCATACAGACCGATTACATCCAGAATTGCTACATAGGATCAGCGTCACCCCAATTAGTGCATGGGGTGTTTCTTTGCCATTGGTCTTGGGAGGGGAGAGGGTGAGGGGGGAGTGCACATTATCTATATAAATGTGTGTCATGTAACACTGCTCCAGGTGGGAGAGGGTATTACAAGTCCACACCCTGTACAATACAGTATTCCTGTCATCATGTTTTCCAGTGCAGTAAGTTATTGTTGTGGATCCGGGGTGGCGGGAATCTGACCCAGTCCAAGGTGCCAGCCTCGCCACCGCAGTCTCCGGGAGTCTATAACGCCGGCCGGCTCAGCACAGGCGTTGGGTCACGCGTCTTCAATCGCGATACCAATGTAATCCTGTACCTTACCAGTTGGGGAGATAGAACCCCTGGTTACAGACTGGCTTTGTCAGTGACCTAGCGGAGTCTACCAGCCTGTAACCACTTTGGTTTTATATACCAATCGAACGGATTGTTCCTCGACGCGACACGCATTAATCCATAGCGGCAACTGCATAAGAATTAACCACATTTATTGGGGAACATCAGGGATCACAACACAAGCAATAAACACGACAATGGTTTTATTAACAATCAACCCGTCCTTAACTAGGGAACCACGGTCTAAACTTAAGGTTTCGAGGGGATCACTACGAAATATGCCTCATACAACACGTGCAAACAAAACAGACAGACAAACAGCATGCATGCAGGACAAGACAGAGTACTTGGTGATGGCTCATGGACTAGAGGAAAGCGTCCAAAAAGCACGAATGTCACTCGTAACAAACAAGCGGGTGTCCACAGGTTCGAACTCCCGCTCGAACGTGCCGTGCGGCAAGAAAATGGCGGCGTGGCAAGAAAAGGCGGCACAGCACTCCCATTGCCTCAAGGCCCCGGGTGCGCATGTTCTCCTCAGCGCGTTCTGGCTCCGCGCAACGTCGATGATGCGAGACCGCCGATCTCTCTCTCCAGGGTTCAGTACACAAATCCCAGCCTGGCCTGTTCTCCAGACAAGGCCCAAGTCGAGGTCGGAGTTCCACAGGCGGATCGACAAACGTTTCGCGCCGTTGGTGTCAGCAGGGACCGTCCGAAGGTCCGGCGTCTCATCTCCGGTCTTGCCGCCTCGAAGCCCGACTCCTGCTTCGTCCTCTCAGTTCCTCTCTCGGTCGATCAGACGTGCCGGTCGGTTCAGCATCTCTCCCGGCAGATCCAACACGGTTCCTCCTTCGTTTGCTCGCTTCGAAGCGACTCCGAGCATGCCTCGAGAACCCGGCTGTTCTTCACACACAGCACTCTTTCTCCCCTGAGCGACTGCCGTTTTCCAAACTCAGAGCTCACTTTTTGGCGCTCGTCGCCTCCGAAAACCTGAGCACCCTCGAGACCGACGCTCGTCCAAACTCCAATACTGAACCTGTCCACGAGGTCCCTTTTTCGTTCGCTTCCAAACACGAGCACACTTCGAGCGCCACCATTTCCACACACCGATCTTTTTTGTTCCCTTTTCTTTTTTCTCTTCTCTTGGTGACTAACCGACCAAAGGCTCCACCCCTTCGCGTCACTGCCTCTCCAGGCCACACCTCTCTCTCTAGGCCACACCCCTCCTTCTCTGACGGGGTGGGGCTTATCCGGGATGAGGAAAGAATAAGAGCGATCTCTCGTTTCACCACCGTATGAGCATAACAACAGTCTTTTACACCTCCCTACGCACACGTATCGTACACTTTACCAAACAACCTATCTAAACAGGCATTTAATGGGGGATCTGAGCTAATCCTATACTTAGTAGTCCTATAAGGGCCATTTCAGTAACAGTATTTTGAATTACACGTTTAAATAAGGATAATAACATAACCAACCTGGCCGCACCCGTAGGGAGCAGGTGCTTCTATTACGAAATAACTTCATATTTTTTTCAATTGTCATAAATGGATTTTAATTACTGGCAAATTGAAATACGAGAAATTATGCTCAAATGAAAATCAAAAGCCTGTGTCCCATGAAAATATATTAAAAGTGCATCAATGCATGCATTTCCCAATTATATATTTACAACCTTCACAATAACTCAGAATGCATTCACTGCAGGTTCTTACCAGAAGCATCATTATGTCATCCCATGTCAATAAGTAGGCAAGTTGTTGCCAGCCCATTAATTGGAGCCCTCTTTAAAATTCCATTGGAATGCAAGGTTAGTGGACCCAGCAGAACCCATCTTTTCAAGGTATGCTTTGCATAAGTCACGTGTGTTGCGATCCATTATGCACAATGCTCACCTTCACTTTCCGTCTCAAACGTTCTTCCCAATCCTCAGCCACACAGCCATCGAAGAGCAACAACCTAGAGAGATGGTCCACGTTCCCAATGACAGCACCTAGCACCGTGTACATAAAGTTGACTTTTTATGTTAATAAAGCTTTTGCACGCAAGAAAAGCGAAACAAAAAAAGGAATTCCCGCTCGTTGACACTGTGCCCTGCCTCTTGCTAAACATTATGAAAAAACACCCGTTCCTGAGAAACACGCGTACAACAAACTGTATCAACTATGATACCCCAATACTTATCATCCTCAAACTTTTCGGGTTCCCTCATATACATAACTTCTATAACTTGGTTGTATTCCTGCATCGTTTGTATTCCTGCATGCGTGCCTGCATAGATGCTTGCAAGACGTCACTGCAATTAGACAACCTTTTGGAGGAAAAGCCATTCTGTTCGGCGGAGATTTCAGACAAGTCCTACCAATTGTACCACGACCCCACCAGCCATTGTTATCACCACATGCCTCAAACATTCATCATCATCAATTGGTGCTCACTCAAAACATGCCCAATCACCCAGACTGAGACAACATCTCAAGATGGCTGCTTCGTCTTGGCAATGGAATACTTGTGGCAAGATCACTGGCCACACGAAAGAGATGTCGAAAAGTTATCTGTTGCATGCCTTGTAAGAGGTTCCCTGATTGACACCATTTTCACACATTTAACCAGCAAGGGCAGACGCACCCCGTGTTATCCTGTCTCCTAAAAACGACAACTGTCTGGCCATGAATGAAGAAGTCATGCAGACGTTGCCAGGTGAAGCAGTCACTTACCTCAGTGCAGATTCAGTGAAATGTGACAATGTTGAGGATGCAGAGAACTATCCAATCGCAATTCATCAATTCCCTCACACCATCCAGGATGCCACCTCACCACCTTAATCTCAAGGTTGGTTGTATCATCAACCTTGCCCTGGTCCAAGTCCCAGAATGTGCACCAAAACTGTGTTGAAGCGAAATTGGCATCTGGGCTAAATTCTGGAAATCGAGATCTCCTACCTTGAGTAAAGCTCACTCGAGTGACACTAGCTTGCCATTCACTTTACAGAGAATCCAATGTCCCCCTGCACTTAGCTCACTTGATGACAATGAACAAGGCACGAGGCCACACATTTGACAAGGTTGGCATTTACTTACCTCAACCAGTCTTCACCCATGGCCAACTGTATGTGGAATTTTTTTGACGAAGAGCTCTTACGGATGTTTCATTCAAAATTCTTGACATCGAGACCCAAGGCAAAATGGTCACACACACACACACACACACACACACACACACACACACACACACACACACACACACACACACACACACACACACACACACACACACACACACACACACACACACACACACACACACACACACACACACACACACACACACACACACACACACACACACACACACACACAACATCGTCTTCCATGAAATTCTCGAACGAGGAAGTTACAGGTTCAAAAAGAGTTTTTGCGTCATTTGGAAGCACTCGGTAATGTGCCACAGCGTTGGAATTTAAATTGTATGCCACATGACACTGGACATTACGCGGAATGTCTGCAGGTTCTTGCTGGTCAGTAATAACAGCAGATTACTTCGATGAGTAAGTAGATAGTAATGGTAAAATATTACACTTTTTATTCTTCTGCAGCCAAAGGTCAGAGACATTGTGTTTTCAGTTTGTCTTTCCAACATCGTTTGTTTTTGTTTGCTTTGTTACGATGCCACCTTATGAACGACTGAAGTGATTTCAACCAATCTGGGCACACGCATTGACCATAATACAAAGACGACCCAATTTCATTTTGGGTTCAAAAGGTCAAAGGTCATGTGGCATTTAATTTAAAATCTGTTGCTGCGATACATTGTGAACCACCGAAAAGACTTCAACCAAACTTGGCACAAGTATGGACTGTAATCCAAACAGGAACGCATTCGTTTTTGGGTTCAATCGATCAAATGGCAATGGTCATGTGCCCTTTGAAAATGATTTTGCAGACCACAACTCAAGTTCGAAGCATCTGATATCTCTCCGACTCATCGATATCTCCATCTCTCTCATGTGACCTTCAATGGAGTCACACGTAACAGCGGTTTGACATTTAACGTGGACGGACGCATTTGCCTCAAATTCGATTTTGAAGTTCAATAATGCTCTCCATTAAACCCGATGATGAGACTATTGACGAGGCCTTAAATTACCCCCATTATTTTTGAAAACTATATGTGCTTGCAGGTGAGTGAGTGAGAATCTTGATTTTTTTTTTTTTTAAATGCTAGATACCTCAAAAATAAAGAAGAAGCATTAAATAATCAACACACCTTGAGAGGCGATGATCTTCATAACCCATGATGAGGTACTCCTTGTTAACAACGAGCTTTGGACAAAGGCAGCTCGAGTTGGTGTAGATCTGCACCTCCCCCTGGGAAATGTTCAACACCGATGACTTCAACACCTCTTTCACCTGCACTGTGGTTTGAATCTCCTCACAATCCAGCTGTTGTGTCTGTTTGATCCCAGCCCGAATTACTGGATGAAACACACACCCACTCCATTATCTGACTGGTGTGCAATTCTGCATTGCACAGTTGCAATCACCTTTATGCCATCCAGAAAAATCTCGTTAGTCTTTATGTTTCTTTTTTAAAATTTCCTTTTTTTGAAAGGTCCTGTACTTTGTATGAAATTTTCTGGTACTTGACTACACACCTATCAAATATGAAAACGTACATGGTTGCATTTATACACCACAATAGACACAATTGGTGAGGGATAAGATGGACAGGAAATATATACCAGAGATGGACTTCACAATGCACTTCCCTGACTTTAAGGAAGGAAACCAGGAGGGGAAGGGGGGAGTGGGGTTGGGTTGTCTGGTGCATGGTGGAATGAGAACTTATTGCACTAAAGTGATTCATTTTGCTACGCTCACCTCTCCACGTGTCGTTGCAGAGATTTACGTTACAGATTTGCTGTGTTGTCATGATATACCCCAATCAAAATACAAACATTTCTTTTGTATAAATGTCTTTGTAATATTGGTGATATTATATGTATTTGTAATATATTTGCAAATATCAAAGGTCCAAGTAATCTCAAGCTCAAAATGGTCAAAGGTCTAAGCTGACTAATTTGCCTGAGGGTGATAAGGGGTCTAAAATGGTGTTGAGGTCAAAGGAGTCTAAAAGGGACTGAAGGGGTGTTCAGGTCTGAAGGTTCTCGGGGTCAAAAGGGTATAAAAGGTCAAAAGGGTGAAGGGATCTAAAGTGATGAAAGTGTTTTAAAGGTAAAAGAGGTCTTTTAAGGGCCTTAAAGGTTAAAGGTGTCTGAAGGGGGTCCTGGAGTGTCTTAGGGGTATTGTGCATCTTTTGGGTTCTCGGGGTCTTTTGGATCATTTGGATATTCGGGGAATTTTGCATCATCAGGGTCTTTTAGGTCCTCGGGTTATTTTTGGTTTTAAGGGTATTTATGGATTCTTAAGGGTCTTGGGTGAAGCCTGGTGTTGGCTTAGTGGTTAGGGTGGTGGCTTGGGATCCAAGGGTTCTGAGTTCAAGCCCCGTTGGCTGCTGAATTAACACCATGGGGTTGACTCAGCCTGTCATCCTTCCCAGGTCGGTGAAATGAGTGCCAGTGTACTGGTCCCGGTGTATGCCCCGGTTAGAATAGGTGTACCATATCCCTGTGTGTCGTAAGAGGCGACCAGGGTTGGCGTCAGGAAGGGCATCCGGCTATAAAACATTGCCTCAAGAAAAAGCCAAACCCCTGCACAGCAGGGAAAAATGGCTGTAAAAACGGTCATTTAAGGGTCTTGGGTGTCTTCAACAGTCAAAGGGGTCTGAGCAGTCGAAAGCGTTGAAAGGTACATTCCAATAGTACGTAATTAATAGATGTACATGTGTGAAGTCAGGGTGCAATTGACATTCAAACATTATGTAATTAATAGACACACAGTTCCACGGCTTCACAGAGTTAGGTTTAGTTTACATGGGACCTGTAGTAAGTCACAGATCTAATCTCCCTTGGCGTCAGGTCAAGCGTGATTACATCTGTCACTTGCTACAGGTATCATGTAAACCTGTACTAACCTGTTTCACGATCGGATTGTCGGCGACTAAACCGTTTCCCCCACCAGGGTTTCTTGTGAGGAGGGTGTTTGGATATGGACACCCAGCAGGATTAAAACCAAAACCTGTCAAAGGGCGGAGGAGCCCATTCTGAACCAACGGCCATCCATATCTAGTGCCCAACTGTGTCTGCGGACGTCCTCCTGCAGTTGGGTTACTTTTTTAGGAGGTTAGTGGTAGGATTTTCATTCTGGCCACCATAAAACCCTTCATTCCGCAAAACACAAAAACGCAAAGAAATCTAAAAACTCACTCCATGGGAGTACCTCCTGTGCAGCTTCTCTTCCCAGGGCAGCTTACCGGATGATGGGATTGGGGCAAAGCCTTTAGGACCCCCAATCTTTGATAGAAAAAGCACAGGGTAAACTTCCTGGGTCAGATTGCTGAGGTGTCGTCCAACAGATGGCGGTCTCCTTGGGTTAACCTGAGGTGGTCCTTTTGCGTGGGTGCCTTGAATGTTCTATCCCTAAGAGAGGATGATTACTTGTCTTTGTTATCATCTGAGCTCCAGCATTTGAGCATCGGTATTGCAGCTCTCTCTGAGGTTCGGAGACCGGATTGCGTTGAGATAATGGCAGGTGGTTACACCAACTATTGATTTGAACCCTCTGATGGTCCCATTCCCAAGGAGTTGCTGTCGCTGTGTCCAATAAGCTGACTCCAATGATAATTGAGGTAACACCGGTCAACGAGCGTATTATGTGACTAAGGATTCGTCACTCCTTAGGTGTCATTTCCCTGGTCTCTGTTTATGCTCCGACTGAGGCAAGTGATCTCACCGTGAAGGATGCATTCTACGCTACTCTCAAGTCTGTGGTTGATC
The DNA here is from genome assembly GCF_056783735.1 of Eptatretus burgeri. Taxonomy (NCBI): domain Eukaryota; kingdom Metazoa; phylum Chordata; class Myxini; order Myxiniformes; family Myxinidae; genus Eptatretus; species Eptatretus burgeri. The sequence goes on from NC_140963.1 coordinate 1,982,267, forward strand.
AGTGCCCCAGACGAGATACACTTCGAGTCTTGGGGGATTTCAATGCATCGACTGGAACTGATAGGGATGGTTATGAGACGTGTGTTGGTCCCCATGGGTCAGGAACTATGAACCAGAATAGCACTAAGGTCCTTGACTTTGCAAGAAGTCATGGACTTAGGGTGGCCGGTTCATGGTTTCAGCGCCCACAAGCTCATCACTGGACTTGGTATTCCAACGCTGGCGGTGTTGCAAAGGACATTGACCATGTCCTCGTTGATGGTCGCTGGAGGATGATCCAGAACTGCAGGGTCTACCGGAGTGCTCAGTTCCTCAATACTGACCACTGGTTTGTTGTAGCAACGCTGAAGTTGCACCTTAAATCCAGGAGAATTGTACCATCCCAGCCTAGGCCTGATGTTGGCAAGCTCAAGGATGAGAGGGTGGCTGAGGATTTTGCGAACAAGCTGAGTGGAGATTTGGGGGGTCTGGGTGCTTTGGGAGGTCCTGAAGAGTTGTGGAGTGCCTTCAAGTCCACCATCCTTGATGTTGCCGGTGGATGTCTTGGAACTCACCATAAGGCAAAGAAGAATTTTGTCTCTCAAGGGACACTGGATACCATTGCCCAGAGTCGCAGGGCCAGGCTGAATTGCAGAGTTGAGCTGTTCAGGGAGCTGAGGCGTAAAACTGTACGTGCGCCAAGGGTGGACAAGGAGGCCTTTGTGCGAGGAAGCTGTGAGGGGGTAGAGCATTACCTGTGGTCAAGGGATTCTCATCCTGCTTACAGGAAAATTTGCACATTGCATTCATCCAAGCCCATCCCTCAGTGTACTGCAGTTAGAGCAGATGGTGGGAGGCTCTTGACAGAGGAGTCCAAAGTGAAGGCCCGCTGGGCCGGTTACTTTGAGCGGTTGTACCAGGCTGATCCCCAGCTGTCAAGTTGGACATCAGGAGTGTTGTAATCCCTGTTGCTGACCCTCCAATCAACTGTGGTCCACCTTCGCTTGTGGAAACACAAGCTGCGGTGAACCGGTTGAAATTGGGTAAAGCTCCAGGGATCTGTGGCATCCATGCTGAACTTCTCAAGGCTGGTGGAAATGCTACACTCGTGTCGTTGCATGCAGTTTTGTGCTCTGCCTGGAACACAGGCATCATCCCAACTGACTGGAAGATGGGCCTTGTTGTCCCTCTCTGGAAAGGGAAGGGTGATCGCCAAGACTGCAACAACGACCGAGGGGTGACGCTGCTCTCAGTGCTGGACAAGATCTTTGCTCGGATAATTCTTGATAGGGTTCGCCATAATCTGCTTGAGCACCAGCGTCCAGAACAGTCAGGCTTTACACCAAAGAGGTCAACGATTGACCGTATCCTTGCACTTCGTGTCCTCACCGAACGCAGTCGAGAGTTTCGGCAGGGGCTGCTTCCAGCCTATGTTGATCTCTGTAAAGCGTTTGATTCAGTGAACGGGATGCCATCTGGAGGATTCTTGGTCTTCGTGGGGTGCCACCAAAACTGATCGATCTGTTGTCTGAACTCTACTCTGGTACTGCGAGTGCTGTGAGATGTGGTGTTACCATCTCTGACTTATTTCCAGTTGTTACTGGAGTTCGTCAGGGGTGTGTACTGGCCCCCACACTTTTCAACACTTGTATGGACTGGATTTGAGGGAGGATGTCAGAGAGATCAAGCTGTGGTGCATAGTTTGGGAATGTCAAGATCTCTGACCTTGATTTCGCAGATGATGCATTCATCCTTGCGGAGACTTTAGATATCGTTTTGGGGGCCCTCGAGGTGCTGAATGATGAGTCGGAGCCGCTGGGATTAGGGGTTTCCTGGGTCAAAACTAAGATCCAGGCTTTCAATGACATCTTGGATGCTGCTGTCCTGTCTGTGCCTGTTTGTGGTGAGGATGTTGAGGTCGTGGAGAGATTCACTTACCTTGGCAGTGATATTCATGTATCTGCTGGCTGTGAGTCAGAGGTCAAAAGACATCTGGGTCAGACCTGGGGAGTCATGGATTCAATGGATAATGGGGTGTGGCGCTGCCAGTACCTGTGCGGGAGGACGAAAGTCCAAGTCTTCAGGTCCTTGGTGCTTCCAGTCTTGCTCTATGGATGCGAGACTTGGACTCTGACCAAGGATCTGAGACGGAGACTTAATTCCTTTGGTACCAGGTCTCTTTGGAGAATCCTTGGCTATCACTGTTCAGACTTTGTGTCCAACGAGCGGTTGCTGAGAGAGACTCAAATGAGATTTGTCACCTGCATAGTCCGTGAGCGTCATCTGCGGCGTATGGTCATGTGGCTCATTTTCCTGACGCTGATCCTGCTCACCAGATTCTCTCAGTGAGGGAGTCTCATGAGTGGAGGAGGCCAAGGGGCCGAGCACGTTCCTCGTGGTTGCAGCCGGTTGATCGGCATCTCAAGGAGATGGGGATGGGCCAGGCATCTGCCTGGGGGATGGCCAGACGGAGGCCCCTGGAGTACCAGTGGAAAGTGGATGCAGCGACGCGCTGCTCTGGCGCATGCTCGTATACCTGACCTGACTTGACCTGGTGGTATGCCATTTCTAACAAGGAGTCAGTCGGACCCGACATCAACTATGGTGTTCACAGTGCAACAAAAAGTGAAAATCATGACTGTGGTATGTGATAAAATCCGACATGCAGGTGCGCCGACGATACTATCAGTATTACAATGTTCACACACATAATAGACCTTCCAGTGGGAGCATTCAGCGGTTTGTGGAGCACTTTCAAGCACAAGGAGCGTGAAAAATCAAAATGTGGGCAACAGTGGCCACCCACCAAGTGTGACCAAAGACCAAGGGAACATTGATCTTGTGAGAGATTCTGCTATCGAAAGTCATAAGAAATCCCATCGTCGGCGTTCCCAAGAATGGCTGATATATACCTCATATGTGTGGAACATTCTCACTTCTGAACTCAAGCTCTCCCCCTCCATCATATCTGCAAGGCAGAAACTAACTCTGAATAACATGACAAGCCGAGTAACAATGTGTGTTTGGTTCAGTGACCAAATGGAAAGGTGCCCAAATTGGATCCTTGTGGTTCAGTGATGAAGCACCCTTCCATATGAATGGGGCTATCAACAATCACAACATCTTCTGGGGTGTTGAGCCTCCTGAGGATGTGCCTGAGATGTCTCTCAAGGGCCCCAAGTCCACTTGCTTTTGTGCATTGAATGCCACATGGGGTATGATGGGACCACACTGGTTCAAGGATGCCAATGATAAGACGGTGACAGTCAACGGTGAGCAGTACTGTGAGGTCTTACGCTGATTCCATGCTGATCTCACTCAACTACTGTCTCCAAATCAACTCAGACTTGCATGGTTCATGCAGGACAGTACCGCATCGCACACTGCAGTTGAAACCATCGACTTGCTCCACCATCTGTTTGGAAATTGCGCCATCAGCCTGGGCACAGTGCATGAGTGGGTGTCCCACAGCTCTTGAATCCATTGGATTTTTAAATTATTTTAGGGTGCTGCCAATGGTCAAGTTTACACCAACAAACCTCGAACTCTGGCTGTCCTGGAGCAGGAGGATTACCATCAGGCTACATGCAGATGAGTTGGAGAGAATTTCAGTTGGGATCAAAGCCTGCTTCAACAGAGGTGGAGCACACATTCAAAATGTAATTTACAAACAGCATAATGAGTGATTTGAAACTTGCATGGTGTTTGCTTTTCCATCAATATTTCACTGAACTTGTGACCTTTTGTAATTTTTCTCCAATAAAACGTTCAAATAGTTGGATTCCATACCATAGTGGAAGTTTTTTGTAGCATAGATTCTCTGATTCATCTTGAACATCTTGCATTTGCACGGTTCTGCAACAGAATGCATTATAAAGAAAATGGTAATTCATCACAAACGACGATTCACCTTCATACCTGCAGTGCCTTCAGGAAGTTTTCTCGCCCCTTGACTTTTGTCACATTCTGTTGTGTTTCAGCCTGAATTCAAAATGGATTGAATTTTTTAACTTTTATCACTGATCCACACAAAATAACCCACAATGACAAATTGAAAACATATTTTAGAAATTTTTACAAATGAATTAAAAATGAAAAGCTGAAATGTCTTACGTCAATTAGTGTCCAACCCCCTCAGTCAATACTTTGTTGAAGCGCCTTTGGCAGTGATTACAGCTCTGAGTCTTCTTGGGTATGGGTACATCAGCTTTGCACATCTGGAGATTTTCTCCCATTCTTCCTTGCAGATTTACTCAAGCTCTATCAAGTTGGATTGGGAGCATCGGTGAACAGCAACGTTCAAGTCTTTCCACAGATTCTCAATGGGATTCAAGTCTGGGCTTTGGTTGGGCCACTCAAGCACTTTCTTGTACTTGTTCTGAAGCCATTCAGTGTTGCTTTGGCTGTATGCTTGGGGTCATTGTCCTGTTGGAATGTAAATCTTCGCTGCAGTCTCAGGTCTTTTCCACTATTAAGCAGGTTCTCCTCAAGGATTTTCCTGTATTTGGCCCCATTCATTGTTCCCTCAATCCTTACAAGTCTCCGATTCCCTGCCGCTGAAAAGCATCCCCAAAGCATGATGCTCCCACACCATACTTAAGGTAGGGATGGTGTTCGAAGGGTGATGAGCTGTGTTCAGTTTCCACCAGATGTAGCGTTTTGCATTCAGGCCAAAGAGTTCAATTTTCATCTCATCAGACCAAAGAATCCTTTGCCTCATGTTCTGAGTCTTCCGTGTGCCTTTTTGCAAACTCCAGTCATGCTGTCATGCACCTTTTTCTCAGGAGTGGCTTCCATTTGGCTACTCTAAAGCCTAGGTTTGTGAAATTCTTCAGGGATTGTTGTCCTTCCAGCAGGTTCTCCAATCTCCAATTAACTCTGTAGTTCTGTCAGAGTGGTCATAGTGTTCTTGGTCACCTCCCGAACCAACGTCCTTCTTGCTCAGTTTGGTTGGATGGCCAGCCTGAGGAAGTCAGGGTAGCTCCATATTCTTTCCATTTCCGAATGATGGAGCTCACTGCGCTCTTGGAAACTTTTACAACAAGAAATTGTTTTATACCCTTCTCCAGATCTATCTCAGAGTTGTATGGACAGTTTGTCGGACTTTGTGGTGGAGTTTCTGCTCTGACATGCACTGTCTACTGTGGGACCTTGTATAGAAAGGTGTGTTTCTTTCTAAATCATGTCTAATCAATTGAATTGACCACAGGTGGACTCCAATGAAGTTGTAGAGAAATCTCAAGGATGATAAAATGAAAATGGATGTACCTGAGCTCAATTTGGAGTGTCATAGCAAAGGAGTTGAATACTTATTGATGCAAGACACTTCAGCTTTTTATTTTTAATTAATTTGCCAAAATTTTCTCCAAAAAATACCACTTTGACATAATGGGGGTATTTTGTGTTGATCAGTGACAATTTTTTTTTAATGTAATCCATTTTAAATTCAGGCTGTAACACAACAAAATGTGACAAAACTCGAAGGGTGTGAATACTTTCTGAGGGCACTACACATACTGCACTAAACTCTCACAAAAACATTAATTATCACAATCTTTGAAGCTTGTATTGTTTGATTTATGGTATGTTCATTATATTTCATGTTCTGTTTGAAGAGGGCCAGAACATTAATCTCTACACTCCAGACACAAACATGATGTCATTGGAAGTCAAAGTTAAATTTTTATGCAAAAGCTACATGATTTTCTGAAATGTTTGGCAGCGATTCCAGTCGACAAATGATCATCGACAAGTTTGCATGGGCAGAAATGGCCCCATAATGCACGAGTCGACCACTGACCCCGTTTTTGTTTTTTCTTGCATACACCGTCTCAGCTCATGAAAGAGCGAGGACACCGAACAGATCAGGACACAAAACACACATGCATGGAGCAGACAAAATGGACACAGAAGGAAACTCCAAGGAGGGATTTGGGTTGGCTGGGGGAGGGGTTAACGACGGGAGAAAAGATCATTTGAAGACCTGGAGGGAAGAATGAGATTGAGGACGATGTGGAAGTCGATTCCACAAGCAGGAAAAAAAAGAGGAACAAATGAGTGAAGGTGAGAAGTGATCCTGGATTTAGATAGTTTCATCAGAAGGGGTGTGAGCTCTGCAAAAACCTGGGGATGGACAAAGCGTGGAAAGAGCAGAGGGTGCAAGCCCAGAAAAGAGGTGGTAGAAGACAGAGAGACCACGAAGATGCGAAGTGAAAGCTCATAGAATCAGCTGCATCGTGGAGATCACAATGATCTTAAAGGCCTTGGTTTCCAGGGCATCAAATTAAGCTTTAAGTTGAGGCAGGGGAGTCAGAAGAGAGGGGAGAGCAGCACTACATCAAGCTGCAGATGAAGGCCTTGTAGGTGGATAGGAGTTCAGGAGTGCAAAGGAAGGATTTTGTCTGATGAAGGATGCCCAGTCAGCAACTGGTTTTGGAGACCAACTTTGAAAAGTGGTTTGCCAAAGAAAGATCACAGCTGAGACCGAGACCAAGGAGATTGAATGATTGAACTTCCTCAAGAGGATTGTTAAGAAAGTGGAAAGGACATTTTCCCAGATGGTCCTTTCGGAGAGAGAGAATGAGTGTGAGATTTGTCAGAACTGAAAGACATATTCTAAGTATTTGACCATCTTGTGATTTTCTTTTTTCAAGGTCTGAAGAGAGGGAAGAGGGATGTCTCGGCTCAGGGTGGAGTCAACAGCAAATAGATAGAGGTTTTTCAATAGAGTATAGATGGGCCAGTTTCAAACAGCATGATGTAGTTCACCAAGGTGAGGAGAGATGGGCCGGTTTCAAACAGTATGAAGGTGAGTAAGGTGAGGATAGAAAGGCCAGTTTCAAACAGTATAATACAGTTGAGTAAGGTGAGGAAAGAGAGGCCGGTTTCAAACAGTATGATGTAGTTGAGTAAGGTGAGGATAGATAAGTCGGTTTCAAACAGTATAATATAATTGAGTAAGTTGAGGATAGATAGGCCAGTTTTAAACATTTTAATATAGTTGAGTAAGGTGAGGATAGATGGGCCAGTTTCAAACAGTATGATATAATTGAGTCAGGTGAGGATAGATAGGCCAGTTTCAAACAGTATGATATAATTGAGTCAGGTGAGGATAGATGGGCCCGTTTCAAACAGTATGATATAATTGAGTCAGGTGAGGATAGATGGGCCCGTTTCAAACAGTATGATATAATTGAGTCAGGTGAGGATAGATAGGCCAGTTTCAAACAGTATGATATAATTGTGTAAGGTGAGGACAGATAGGCCGGTTTCAAACAGTTTGATATAATTGTGTAAGGTGAGGACAGATAGGCCGGTTTCAAACAGTTTGATATAATTGAGTAAGGTGAGGATAGATAGGCCAGTTTCAAACAGTTTGATATCATTGAGTAAGGTGAGGATAGATGGGCCCGTTTCAAACAGTATGATATAATTGAGTAAGGTGAGGATAGATAGGCCAGTTTCAAACAGTATGATATAATTGTGTAAGGTGAGGACAGATAGGCCGGTTTCAAACAGTTTGATATAATTGTGTAAGGTGAGGACAGATAGGCCGGTTTCAAACAGTATGATATAATTGAGTAAGGTGAGGATAGATAGGCCAGTTTCAAACAGTTTGATATCATTGAGTAAGGTGAGGAAAGATGGGCCGGTTTCAAACATTATAATATCGTTGAATAAGGTGAGGATAGATATGCCAGTTTCAAACAGTTTGATATAATTGAGTCAGGTGAGGATAGATGGGCCCGTTTCAAACAGTATGATATAATTGAGTCAGGTGAGGATAGATAGGCCAGTTTCAAACAGTATGATATAATTGTGTAAGGTGAGGACAGATAGGCCGGTTTCAAACAGTTTGATATAATTGTGTAAGGTGAGGACAGATAGGCCGGTTTCAAACAGTTTGATATAATTGAGTAAGGTGAGGATAGATAGGCCAGTTTCAAACAGTTTGATATCATTGAGTAAGGTGAGGATAGATGGGCCCGTTTCAAACAGTATGATATAATTGAGTAAGGTGAGGATAGATAGGCCAGTTTCAAACAGTATGATATAATTGTGTAAGGTGAGGACAGATAGGCCGGTTTCAAACAGTTTGATATAATTGTGTAAGGTGAGGACAGATAGGCCGGTTTCAAACAGTATGATATAATTGAGTAAGGTGAGGATAGATAGGCCAGTTTCAAACAGTTTGATATCATTGAGTAAGGTGAGGAAAGATGGGCCGGTTTCAAACATTATAATATCGTTGAATAAGGTGAGGATAGATATGCCAGTTTCAAACAGTTTGATATAATTGAGTCAGGTGAGGATAGATGGGCCAGTTTCAAACAGTATAATATCGTTGAATAAGGTGAGGATAGATAGGCCATTTTCAAACATTTTTATATAGTTGAGTAAGGTGAGGATAGATAGGCCAGTTTCAAACAGTTTGATATAATTGAGTAAGGTGAGGATAGATAGGCCAGTTTCAAACAGTATAATATTGTTGAGTAAGATGAGGATAGATAGGCCAGTTTCAAACAGTATAATATAGTTGAGTCAGGTGAGGATCGATGGGCCAGTTTCAAACAGTATAATATAGTTGAGTCAGGTGAGGATCGATGGGCCAGTTTCAAACAGTATAATATAGTTGAGTCAGGTGAGGATCGATGGGCCAGTTTCAAACAGTATAATATAGTTGAGTCAGGTGAGGATCGATGGGCCAGTTTCAAACAGTATAATATAGTTGAGTCAGGTGAGGAAAGATAGGCCAGTTTCAAACAGTTTGACATAATTGTGTAAGGTGGGGATAGATGGGCCAGTTTCAAACAGTATAATATAGTTGAGTCAGGTGAGGAAAGATAGGCCAGTTTCAAACAGTTTGACATAATTGTGTAAGGTGAGGATCGATGGGCCAGTTTCAAACAGTATAATATAGTTGAGTCAGGTGAGGAAAGATAGGCCAGTTTAAAACAGTTTGACATAATTGTGTAAGGTGGGGATAGATGGGCCAGTTTCAAACAGTATGATATAGTTCAGTAAGATGAGGATAGATAGGCCAGTTTCAAACAGTATGATATAGTTCAGTAAGATGAGGATAGATAGGCCAGTTTAAAACCGAAAAATATAGTTGAGGAAGGTGAGGATCGATCGGCCAGTTTCAAACAGTATGATATAGTGGAGTAAGATGAGGATAGATGGGCCAGTTTCAAACACGTTTCATTTCTAACTTTCTAACATTTGCACGAACACTGACAAACACAGTAACACTGAGCCGATACTCATGCTGGTTGCGTGTGGGATGTAGGAGGAGGAGTCCTTTCGGTGTGAAGGATAGTATTTTATTAACCTCCGCCATCGAAGATCGGAGGTTACTGTTTTCACCCCTTTCTGTTTGTTTGTTTGTTTGTTTGTGAACAGTATTACGGGAAAACTCAGACGGATTTCGACGAAACTTGGTGGCGGGATTAGGTGTGGTCCAAGGATCATGCCATTCGATTTTGGACTCTGTCCAAAATCCAATATGGCCGCTATGGCGGCCATTTTGAAAAAATATTTGAATTTTTTTTTTTGCATTTCTTCATGTTTTAAGTGATTTCCAACAAAAAAAACATGCCAAAATTATAATTGCGGCTGATTTTGGAACTGCAGGTGGATATACCCACGTAATATCAATTTCTGTCTCAAGGAATCTAGTTATGACGAATGAATTGAGTATGTAAAAGTTAAAAGTAAAAGGGAAAGTTGCAAACTATAACTCTGTGAGCACTGTTGACGTCAAATTGAATGAATCGGATATCAGGTTCACTTGAGTGACCGAGCAGTATTGACGGCGGAGGTTTTGCACTCTTCCGAGTGCTCCCCCTCTAGTTGTTCCTGTTTTTGTTATTCCTTACTACAACAATATTGTTGTTATATTATTTTCAGGACTATTAACAGAAGTATTTTGTTTTGGGATTTTTTATTTACAATTTCATTCAGCTGAGAATCTTCATCAATTACCTCCAGTGAGTTTCGAGAGAGGAGATCAGACGTGGCAAAGTGCAACTTTGCAATACCTTTCTCATGAGCTTGGCCCCTGCAGATGTCGTCATTATGATGATGGGTACTCATAAAAACGATGCCACTCTCCCCTGGTGTGTCCTCATCTGCAGAAATAAAAGCACACCAACATTTCAGAGGAAGTGCAGTCAATGATTGTAAATGCAGATGTTAATAAGAGTCAATGGCATTAAGCACACCATTAATTCAGCTGCAATTAATTGCCCATTCTTCCTCTAAAATGGGAATTAAATATACCAGTGGTATCCATCACAAGAGCAGACTTTTTGACATGTCCACTGATCAAATCATGAACTCCCTTCATCGGGTCGAGTGAGGATTCAAATTATGCCTTATTAGGATGTTTCTGACTTTATTTTCAAAAGAACCACTTCAGGTTGCATAAATGATGAATCTCCAATGGAAGATCAAATTAAATCATGTCCATTAAATGAACTGAGTAAGTAGTCACAAGGGCATCTCATTACAGATCGTTCAATATTTATAAATGCCTGGTGTTAGCTAAATGGTTCGGGTGGTGGGATAGGGATCCTGAGCGTCCTGAGTTAAAATCCCGCTCAAATGTTGAATTAAAACCAGGTGGGGTTAACTCGGCCTATCATCCTTCCGAGGTCGGCAAAAAGAGTGCCAGCTTGCTGGGATCCTGTGTCGGAGTGGCGACCCGTCCAGGATTGTGCCCAATAGCCCAGGAGACTGCTTCGGCAGCACCAACGCTCTGCACAGAGTATGGTCCCAATGGATGGATGGAATATCAAAAAGTATGTACAACATCAATTAATAAACACATTGTTGTATTTTAACAGCAAAGTCAATAAGCTGATCAATTTTTCTTTTTCTCAATATATCAAAATTGGTGATGATCTGCACCAAGACTCTGCACCAAAAATAGGGGAAATGCTCCTGGGCTCACCTGGTAGAACCAGGGAACCGCTGGTAGGCGGAGATGCCTCACAAAATATGTACATTAGACGATGGTTTGAACAAACTTGTGAAAGCACCATGCAGAGATGATTCCCACCAAGTTACATCTAAATCAGGTGAATACTTTTTGAGAGGAAGTGTGTTGTGTGTATGTATATATATATATATATATATATATATATATATATATATATATATATATATATATATATATATATATATATACTACCATATACACTACCATATACACTACCATATACACTACCATATACACTACCATATACACTACCATATACACTACCATATACCCATGCTTTGCACTGAGTTGAATGGGTGGCAAAAGGTGGATGAAGCATAATAGTTGATGTTATGGTGGGAAGCTGGGGAGGGTGTCATTAGGGATGTGATACACTATGGTTACCTGTCCTTAGTTTTCTAAAGGACCTCCCTGTAGATGACATTTTGGGTGAGTGTCTTGCTGCTGAATAGTCCTTGTGAGGAATTATTATCCACTTTGATAGATATATAGGAGTAACCTCTTGCACGTGAAAATGCAACATATAGTTGGCCATGGGAGAACACGGGGGCTGGGAGGTATATTCCGAGTTTGTCAAATGTTTGGCCCTGGGATTTGTTTATGGTCATCGAGTATGCCAGTCTGACTGGAAATTGCATCCTCTGCAGTGTGAATGGAAGGTTGGCGTCTGATGGGGCAAGTTTAACATGATATCGGCCTCGCCCTGGACTGAATAGGAGCAGTGGAGGGTGACCGAGAATCAGAATGCAAATTTCAATGAACAGCACTTTTTGGCGCACATCCGAAGATCGAACACCGCTTGGACGCTTTAATTTTAAGATCACACATGCAAGACACAACACAGGTAACAATTGCAGTTGATATTGAAAATTAATGTAATGAATGGCAGTTGTTTGGGTGCATCCGACAATCAAACACCTCTTTAATTTGAACAGTTAACACGCACACATTCAAGGTACAGAATCTATCGTGGGACACCGCGCTTTCGAAGAAGAAAGAAAAGAAGAGAATACAGGCAATGCGTCGCGGTCCGGGCAGACGGCCTGAGAGCTTCGAGCGGCGCTGAGGAGTGAACAGGTCCTAAAAGAGCATCAACTCTGAGAGCAAGGCCCGTTCGCTCCTCTGAAGCGTCGTCGGCCAGGCGTGATCGACCAGGTCGCGGGGAAGGCCAAGCGACCCAGGAGAGCCGCCCGTCAAGCTGCTCAAGCTGCTCAAGCGACTGGCGCATTTTGCAACGCCCCAGGTGGAACAGAGACATAGGGGTCGCAGACCAGAAGACCGTCGAGTCGCCACCAAGGGGCGGCCAGGTAACCAGCCCGGTCTCTTGGAGTCCTTCGGTCATTCCGGCTCTGAGTACCATTAAAGGCTCACAAGCCCTATTTCTTTTCCTTGGGTTTTGTATAGAAGTCTGTGGTGCCTTGTCTCATTAAGTAGAATTGCTGGTTAAGTGCATGATTGCGTGTACATTATCGCATAGACCTCGGCTGTCGGCTTTTTGCTCATGTCTTGTCCCCCCCCCCCCCCCATTGATTACGTGCTTACTGTGAATAAATGCCCCATTGTTGAAATGTCAATCTGCTCGTTTGCGTCATTTTCATTACATTGACTGCCACTACGTGTTCGGGGAATTAACTGACTATTAAAACCGATAAAAGTGATAATCTGGTCCGACGGGACTTGGCAATTTAAAACCGCTTGGCAACACGTGCACGGGACGAGCACGCCGAACGGCTCGTTCCGTACAAGTTCCCGTCGAGGTATAAATTCTTGGTATTTCTGTCCGTGTGAATAGTTACGTATATCGACAATTCGGCGATTAACCCTGCAGCACGTGGACAGAATAATTGACAAGTTTATGGTGCGTTAAAAGGCACCCGTAGCTGGTTTCTGGGATTGTCCGGAAAGCTACGACTGGATTCCGGCCTTCGGTGGGCGTGCGACTGTGATTGGACTGAAGCGATCGTGCGAACGCCGACACCGGCGGAAATCTGTAACACTGGTGTTCAGGAGTGGAATTCAAACTCATCCGCCTCCACACAAATTTTACGGAATCGGACCAAGGGTGTGCAAAGCAACCCTCCGTTCCCACTAAATTACAAGCGTTCAAATTTTTATTCCCGATACGCAAAATGGCAGCTCAAGGCGAGCAGTGGCAGGAGGGAATAGGTTCAGATATAGAATCTATGGCCCAGGATGGAACCACTACCCAGGACACCGCTATGCAGGTTGACTATTCCCCACAACCGAACACAGAGTCCGAAATGGGTGCAGCGGCGGGGGCGGCAGCATTTGACACCCCCCCCCCCCGTCAAATTCCCTCCCTGGTCCCCAGTGAAACCGCGACCGATCGCGGCGGATCGGTCCTGCTCGAGCAATCGGGCATCGAACAGTTGATGCGGATGATGCAAGCGATGGGAAACGAAATGAAAATAGGTGTGCAACGGATGGAAAACAAAATTGATGGCATGAAGGAAAACATGGACACAAATATGCAAACACTGTGGGGTGACATGCAGAACATGGGGCTGAATCTCCAGGCAGGGCAAGAGGCACTGAGAACGGAATTGGAGGAAGCAAAGGGCAAAATGGCGAAGGAGATTGGCACTGTTTGCAGAGAGATGGCTGAGTTGAGGGGGAGTGTAAAAGGTGTGTGGTCCGCGATGGAGGTGGGTAAGAAGGACGTGACAGGCGAAATAATGACGGTCGGACGGGAGGTAGACAAACTCGGACAGGGCGTGAAAGAAATTAAGAAAGGACAAGAGGCACTGAGGACGGAATTGGAGGAAGCAAAAGGCAAGATGGCGGAAGAGATCGGCATGGTGCAAAAAGAGGCGACCGAGTTGAGTGAGAATTTAAAAGAGGTGTGGTCCGCGGTAAAGGCGGGGTAGGAGGACGTAACAAAAAATATAGTGACAGTTGGACAGGAGATAGACAAGTTAGCACAGGGGATGAAAAAGGTAAAAGAAGGACAAGACCAACGAAAGGGAGAAATAAGGAAGAACACAACGGCGATAGAAAAGTTAAAAGAAGGCCAGCAGGAAACAAAGAGGGAATTGGAGGCCATAAAGAAGGGGTGTAAAACAAGACACGAAGAGATGACGGAAATGGTTAAGGAGATGGGGCGGAAGGCCGAAACAGAGATGCAGGGGATGAGAGTACGACTGGACACACACATAAACGAGACAGAAGAAGGATTTAAATTGGAAAAAAATGAATTAGCAGAGACACAAGGGGAGATAGGGCAGGTTAGAGACGACCTGGAAAAAAGTAAAAGACGTGCAGGCACGAATAGAGGGGAAGATAAGTGATAGAAAAACAGAATTGGTGGAATGTATTGAGACCCGATGTAAGAGGCAGGATGGCCTCCTTAGGGAACAGAGGGAGAAAATAAGCTCCCTCGAGGCGAATCGTAACCGGGTGAGTCGGGTGTCACCAAACGAGCTGCGACGGTCCCATGGTGCGGTCGGGTATATGCCAAGTATTGGGGGGGCAGAGGCCGAAGGGCCTCTTGGCCTTATACAGGCCCCCAGTATGACTGTGCCGGAATGCATGCAGAATGCGGGCGCGATGCAATGGATGAGTGCACAGGACAGTGCGGGATGTGTACCGACCCAGACGGGGTTGTTAAATTGCCCGGGCGAGTGGCTCGGGCCTCGCGGGAGTGGGGCACTGCCAGAACCCGCAGGATCCGGCCCTCCCTTGGTCCCTCAAGGACTGGGGAGTGGGCCACAGAACTCTGGAGGCTGGGCGGTGCAACTGGGTACTTATGATGGGAAGACCGACCTGAGGGCGTACTTGGCCCAGTTTAACTGCGTGGCCAGGGGTAATGGCTGGAGCGTGGACGAGGGCACTGCGCATCTCACAGCGGCACTGCGCGGCACAGCGATCGAGGTCTTGACCACGATGGCCCCCGAAGGGATAACACTGGCGGGCCTCCGTTCGGCCCTAAACAGCTGATTTGGAGTGGAGCAGCAGAGTGAGCTTGTAAAAGCTCAGCTCGGTGGGTGTAAACGAAAACCCCATGAAAAGATGGGTGATTTGGCTTATGACATTGGCCGCTCGGAGGGGATCGCGCATGCGAACATGGCATCGAAGTACCAGGAAGTCCTTGCCCTGGACTATTTTATACAGGCTCTTGCGGGCACCGATGCCGGGGTGATACGAACAACATTTCGCCCGGAGAACCTGCAGAAGGCGGCTGACGCAGCAGCCCGTTGGGAGGTGTCAAAGTCGTCGGCTGAAGGAGCCAGATGACATGCAGTGGCGATCCGGCAGGTGGGCCCCATAAGCAACTGTGCGCCGGGAGCTGGGGCTACCTTTGGCGACCGGGCAGAGCTGGAGAAATTGGTCCAGGGCATGGTCGACCGCCGTTTGAAGGGGTCCAGACCGAGATGGTCGGACCCAGGAAGGGCGTGGGATGGGCCATCAGGGGATACCCCAATTCGGAACGGGGAGGGAGGGGTATAATTCGGAGTACCGAAGGCATGCACCTTATCCGATGAGGTGTTTCAACTGGGGCAAGGGGGGCCACCTACAGTGGCAGTGTAACACCCCGCACAGGGGAGGGCCACGCCCCCCCCCGGATCACCAACTCCACCCGGGCAAACCGGAATAGCCGGACCCAAACATCACCCCCCCCCGCCATTCCCAGGGAAACGAAAGAGTGCCGAACATATAGGGCCGTGTTCGGCAGACACAGATGGGGAAGAGCCCTCAGAGCTGTGACAGGTCATCTATTGTGGCCAAATTGGCACTGGAAGTTTGATAATTCGGTGCAAAATTGCCGGCGTAGGGGTAGACGCCGTTGTAGACACAGGAGCAAGCGCCACGATCATCAGCCCTGTGGTCCTTAATTCGAGTGTGGACGGGTGGGAAGAGATCCACCATCTGCAAAATCATAGTTTGCAGATAGCTACCAGGGCAACGGCCCCCCTCATAGGACGTGGTTTCGTGACCCTTAAAATGGGCACTGTTAAAAGAAAAATAGAGGTTTGGGTGGTGGAGGTGTGTGACCCATGTCTAATAGGGTTGGATGTGCTGACCGCCGGTGGTTGCAAAATCGACTTGGGCCGAGGGGTCATGCAGTTGGGTGGTGATGAGTTGCCATTAGGGGGCATGGGCACGGATGAGAGGGTGGAGCTGGAGGCTCCCGACTCCGTGGTCATTCCCCCGGGTGCCGAGGCAGTGGTCCCGGGCCGGTGGCGGGCACACCCAACCTGGCAGGGCTCCTATGGCCTGGCCGAACTACTGGCGGGGCAATCGACCCCGGGGTTAGTCGTGGGCCGCATCCTGGTAAACACCAACAGGCCTATCGTGCCCATCCGGGTAATGAATGTTAGCATGGAACCACGCACTATAGGACGGGGCACGAAGGTGGCAGATTGCACCCCAGTGGTACAAGACGCAGAGCTGAGGGACGATAACATCGAGTCGGACCGGCCCCAGAAGGGATCTCCAAAGTCTGTTAGGAATTGGCCTGATCCCATTTGCGAGATGGTAAATCGGAGTAGCGTACATTTGGAGGTTGCCCAGCGGAAGGCCTTATGCAAACTGGTCAACCGACATATAGGAATGTTCTCCTTGTCACCCAAGGATATTGGACATACAGACCTGGTGAAACATCAGATCCACACCGATGGGGCCCGGCCTGTCCGTCAGCCTGCTCGAAGGCTCCCATGGAGCAAGAGAGAGGAGGCTGATGAACAGGTAGAAAAGATGCTCAATGCAGGCGTCATTGAGCCCTCGGGAAGTCCTTGGATGTCACTGGTTGTGCTGGTCAAAAAGATGGATGGGACCACGTGTTTCTGCGTGGACTATCGCCAGTTTAACAACGTGACACTCAAAGACTCCTATCCCCTGCCTAGAATTGACGATACCCTCGACGCCGTTTCAGGCTCCAAATGGTTCTCAACTTTGGACCTCAAGAGTGGGTATTGGCAGGTGGAGATGGATAAGAAGGGGAAGGAGAAAATGGCATTTTCGACAGGGAAGGGACTGTATCAGTTCACTGTAATGCCGTTCGATTTGTGCAACACCCCCACCACCTTTGAGAGATTGATGGAGCGTGTGCTGGGCGGCATGGCATGGCAATCATACCTGGGGTACCTGGATGATGTCCTGGAACATGCTAAAACATTTCCCCAGGCAATAGCTAATTTGGACCAGGTGTTTGGGTGCCTCAGGCAGGCAGGGCTGAAATTGAGCCTGGATAAATATACTTTGTTCGCGACAGAGGTGGCCTATCTCGGACATGTGATAGGCCGCGAGGGGGTGAAAACCGACCCAGGGAAAATTACCGCGGTAGAGGAGAGGCCCGTACCCACAAACATTAAACAGGTGCGGGAGTTTTGGGGTCTTTGCTCCTACTTCCGGCGCTTTGTGGCAAACTTTGCGGAGATAGCCAGGCCCCTTCACCAGTTTACGGAGAAGGGGTTGAGATTTAATTGGACAGGGGAATGCCATCAGGCCTTCCTCAAATTAAAGGGGTGTTTGACATCCATGCCCGTTTTAGCATACCCCACCGATGACGGGAAGTATACCCTGGACACGGATGCAAGTCAGGAAGGTTTGGGTGCAGTCTTGTCTCAGACACAGGGGGTGTGGAAAGAGTGATCGCATATTACAGTCGGGCCATGAGTTGGCCCGAACGAAATTGCTGCGTTTATCGCAAGGAGCTATTGGCTATGCTGTCTGCCATGAGCCATTTCCACCCGTACTTGTACGGGAGGAAATTCTTGGTTCGAACTGACCATTCCTCCTTGCAATGGCTCTTACGGTTCAAGGAACCGGAGGGCCAGATTGCAAGGTGGTTGGAAAAGTTGCAGCAGTGTGGTTTCAGTGTGGCCCATAGAGCTGGCAAGGCTCATGGGAATGCCGATGTGCTCTCTGGATGCCCCTGTCTGGGAGAAAACTGCAAATATTGCATGAGGCATGAGGAGAGGAACCAATTGGCGGACACCTCCCAGAAACTCCCAGCCCGTGCGGCCCGGGTGGTAGGCCCAACTTTGCCACTAATCGCAGGGGAGGAATTTGGCGGTTTGGCGTGGAGAACGGCCCAGCAGGAAGACCCCGTGTACAAGTGGGTCCAGGAAAACAAGAGGCCCAGTGGGGAGGAGATTACCCCATTCGGAGCATGAACAAAGGCATACTGGGCCCAATGGAAGACCCGAGAGATGAGGGATAACATCTTATACCGCAAGTGGGTGGAGATTCCCTCAGAGAAAACTTATTGGCTGGAAATAGTCCCAGATGGGATTAAAACCAAGATTTTGGAACAGATGCACGGTACCCGTGCCGGCGGACATTTGGGCAGGACTAAAATGATATCCCGGGTCCGCCGGCGGTTCTATTGGGTCAACATGGGGTGCGATGTACAGGACAGGTGTCGAGCATGCGACGCCTCTACTGCCAAAAAGGGACCGGCACGGAGGATGAGGGCCCCACTCCAACTACATCAGGTTGGTGCCCCCTTGAGCGAGTGGCCATGGACATTGAGACCACTGCCCCCCACTCACCAAGGTAATCGATACAATCTCGTGATGATGGACTATTTCACCAAATGGCCGGAGGCCTTTGCCCTTCCCAAACAGGAAGCCGGGGTCGTGGCAAAGGCCTTCGTAGAAGGACTTGCATGTCGGTACGCGATTTCAGAGGAGCTGCACACTGACCAGGGGCGAAATTTTGAAAGCGAATTGCGAAAAGAAGTGTGCAGGCTCCTGGAAATTCGTAAAACCCGAACAATGCCCCTGAAGCCACAGTCTGACGGTATGGTGGAGAGGTTCAATAGGACCCTTATCCAACAATTGGCCTTCTTCACCTCCGACAATCAGGATGACTGGGACGAACATCTCCCGTATTTCTTGATGGCCTATCGCGCGTCCCAACATGGAGCCACCACCTGTAGTTCAGCGCTGCTCATGTACGGACGGGAGCTGCGAACTCCTGTCGATTTGCTGTGCGGCATCCTGTCGATTTGCTGTCGATTCGCCAACTCCAACAGGCGGGTATGAAGATGAAGCGCAGGTACGACCACCGGAGCCAGGCGAGTGAGTACTCCCCGGGGGCGAAGATTTGGTTCTTCAACCCCCGGAGGAGGAAGGGCAGATGCCCAAAACTCACCTCACCCTGGCAGGGCCCGGGGGTCGTCCTGGCGCAAATCAGTGACGTGGTCCTCAAAATTAAAATGGGACCACGAACCCTTCCCCGGATCGTCCACGCGGACCGCCTGAGTCCCTTTAAGGGCGACGGTACGCCCTCATGGATGAGTCTTACCAGAATAGCCAGAGCTGGAACTACCGCTCCCGCAGAGGCGCAAGGCTCGCAGAGCCTTGCTGTGAGCACACGAGCCCGGGCAGGGGGTAGGAGACCTCCTTGCCGTTCGGGCACAGGAAGCACCAGCTAGCGGGAAGGGTTAGCAATAGTTAGACCGGCTTCATGGGGACATGGGTTGTTCCTCATGGGCCCGTGGAAGGATTAGTTAGTGGGAACGTTTGGTCAGATTTAGTATGGGAAATGAATTTTTGGATTTTGGAGACAGTGACGGACTTTGATTGTGTAGTGGGGACGTATTTTAGCTACGTAGAGTAAGTGGAACGTGCAGTAGTTTAAGGGATGACGAGGGAGCACGAGATAGGGGAGTTAGTTAGTGGAATGGCATTGTTCAGTGATGTGAGTGATGAATTGAAAGGAAACATGTTGAGTGAGTGAGGGCCAGCGGGCCTGTGTGAATGGGGTGAATGTGGTATGCATGGTGCGGTGAGTGGTTTGGGGGAGGAGTGATTCCCACCCAAGGAACCCCGGGGTCGGAGTAAAGTCAGCTAGTAGTGGGTTAGCCAAATTTACAAAATGGGGGTCGTTTTGCTGTTGGTGTGAGTGCAGGCCCGAAACCCGTTTGGAGGGGTGCAGTTGTTCTGTTGACGGGCTGGGAGCGTAGCTGCAAATGGTGAGTATCGCTTCGTGGGCACCGGAATAGTCGGCCACGGTAGGCCAAGGGCCCAAGAGGGGCCGGGATAGCGTAGTGGGCATGGGTGGGCCCGCATGAAGCAGAACCCGTAGCGCCAATGACCACGTGGGCAGTGTCGTGGGCACGGGCACCCAGGGAAAAGGGGCCCATGGCACCAGCCTGTCACTTGAGCGTCGAGGGGGAGTAGCCAACGAGGGCACTCCCCAGATCTTAGGGAGCTGGTAGGCTTAGGACGCTAGCTCTCCCTTATTCCCCTCCAGGAAGGGAACGTAGGGGTTGGGAGTAGGCTAGGTTTACATGGTAGGTTAGCCGGACAAAGAAAATAAAGGAGGTTAGGGGGACGAATTATAAAAGGAAAAAAAAATAAGATGGGGCTAAATTGGTTGTATTGTTGCAAACTAAAGGAGTGGGTATGGACAGAGACAGGCAAAGGCGATAGGTTGGGGGGAGACCGTAGGGTAGGTCCGAGCCCACCTTCAGAGTGACCGACACCACCACACTCCCTCCCAGAACGAGACCAGAGGCCGGCCAGCTTCACCTGCCGGCCTTTTTGTGCCACAGCAGCCTGTTCCGGCCTTGCCTTGCCATGCCTCACTGCCTGCCTTTGCCATGACCCCATGCCTGCGAGCCCTTATTTTCATTGCCCCCTGTGTCCGCAATCATTACCATGTGCGCCAAGATCATCCAGTT
>NC_140963.1:2012899-2027899 GCF_056783735.1 Eptatretus burgeri
AAAAGCCAAACCCCTGCACAGCAGGGAAAAATGACTGTAAAAACGGTCATTTTTTTATTTCCCCTTTTAACCTAGGGGCTCTCTATTCAAATAGCCCATACAACAAGATAAAGATTTGTTAAAGGTAATTCGAAAGAAATATCTGAAACGCCTAAGCCCCGGGACACTCTTTATCAAATAACCAATGCATATTGTTTAGCTCACTCATTGAACCTATAAACATTTGTTCATTCTCAAATTCCTTCAATAGTTTAATTTTCTTTGCACAATAATCCCCATCTAAAATATTGAAAAACAAAACATTTGAATCTTTATATTTTTTAAGATACCCCTTTTGTGCCATTACGAAATGATAAACTTTTCTTAATGATCTCATCTGGCCACCGCCCGAGTTGCAAATCATTTTTGTACATAAACCATGCCAGAAAAAAGTTTTGTTTCAAATGTTTTCAGTTCATGCCGTGAAAATGAGGAAGTGTTTTTGACACGGCCGTGCTGTGTGAATGAGGAAGTGGTTTTGGACTGTCATGCTGTGAAAAAATAGGAACTATTCTGTGAGACAAGGTCTCGTGTTTATATTTTATCTCAGAACACGAACTGAAAACATTTGAATCAAAACTTTTATGGCGTGGTTTATGTCCAAAAACGATTTGCAACTCGGGCGGTGGCCAGATGAGATCATTAAGAGAAGCTTGTCATTTCCTGTGCCCACACCCAATGATTAAGCAATTTCCTCATCGTTGCTTTATAAGCGGTTCGCCAGACAAAGTTTCTGCCAGACGGGATTTTCATTTTTACAACTGAGGCATGGACGATATTTCTTCCGATGAAGCCAACAGCCCACTACAGAGTTGGTAAGTTTGTGTATGCTTTTCTCTTTGAACGATGAAGCAAATGATTATTAATTAAATCATGATAATTCTGATATATATATATTTTTTCCCTGACAGGGCATTGGAAGAAATTGAGTTCACATATCACGACGTGGTTCATGAAATTAATACTCTTATTGAAGAGATCAATGATTTTAGAAGAGAATTGAAAGACGTTTTCAATGAGTGGCATGAAGTCTTATCACGTCCTCTCATCTCGAAGGAATTAAACCAATGGTGAGACACGTGTGTGTGCCTCTCTCTCTGTCTGTCTTTCTACCTACCTCTCTCTGCTCTTATTGAAGAGGCCAATGATTTATAATGACTGGTCTCTGATCTCGAATGAATTAAACCAATGGTGAGGCACGTGTGTGTGTGTCTATGTGTGTGTGTATGTGTGTGTGTGCGTGTGTGTGTGTGTGTGTGTGTGTGTGTTGCTTTCCCTGTCTGTCTCTTCATCTATACCCTTGACTTATTTTTTTTTTTTTTTTCAGCACTATCGCACAACATCAGCTGTTGAAGCAATCTTGTACAACACATGATTTTCTGGAGGTAAATATTTCTGAATTATTATTAATATCACTCGTACAACACATGATTTTCTGGAGGTAAATATTTCTGAATTATTATTAATATCACTCTCTCTTTAGAATGTCGCCTTATGTTGGTTGCATCATTAGTTTGGACGTGGTTTTGTCAGTACACTGGAATTCATTTTATTGACCTTGAAAGGATGACAGGCTCCTGGTGTGTTAATTCAGTGGTCAACGAGGCTTATTCATATTACCATGTAATTATCTTTATAGAACCTAATTATTATCCACTTTTTGTTTCAAAACAGAATATGGTGTCTGAGTTTCGAAATCACAAGGCATCTGAAGAAGATTGCTGGGAAAGATTGTACATTCTCGCAAATGAATATTTAATATTTTCAATATTAATAAATTATATTTGTTTTGTTTACAATTACTTGATTCTGAATTACAAGAAAAGAATAAAAGAGATGTATAGGGGGGGTTGGGGGGAGGGGGGTAGGTGCGCTCCCCCAATGACCCATCACCCCCTCATCCCATCCCTCCCCTCCCCATGTGTGTGTGTGGGGAAGGGTGGGGGTGGGATGAGGGAGGTGGTGGGTCAAAGGTGGGGGCGCACAGGGGGATGAGGGGGGTGGGGCTTGTGTGGGCGGGGCTTGTGTGGGCGGGGCTTCGGTGGGGGCTTGTGTGGGTGGGGTGTGTGTGGGAGGGGCTTGTGTGGGCGGGGTGTGTGTGTGGGTGGGGCTTGTGTGGGTGGGGCTTGTGTGGGCGGGGGTTTATGTGGGTGGAGCTTGTGTGGGAGGGGTTTATGTGTGTAGAGTTTTTGTGTGGAGCTTGTGTAGGCAGGGCTTATGTGGGAGGGGTTTATGTGGGCAGGGTTTATATGGGCAGGGGTTTATGTGGGTGGAGCTTGTGTGGGAGGGGTGAATGTGGATGAGGCTTCTGTGGATGAGGTTTGTGTGGATAAATGGATGGGTGGAGAGATGGGGGATGGGTGGATGAGTGGAGCTTGTGTGGATGGGTGGATAATTTTTTAATTAAATAAACATGTTGTGTGTGTGGGGAACTAATTAACTAATCACTAATTATGTGAATATGATGAATATGGGTGGAGCTTGTGTGGGGTTTGTGTGTGTGGAGCTTGTGTGGAGTTTTTGTGTGGAGGTTGTGTGGAGCTTGTGTGGGGTTTGTGTGGGGTTTGTGTGGGGTTTGTGTGGGCGGGGCTTCGGTGGGAGGGGCGTGTGTGGGCGGAGTCAAAAGGGGCGGAGTCAAAAATTTCAATTTATTGGAGCTTGTGGGGGGGTGTGTGGTGGGGTTTGTGTGGGGTTTGTGTGGGCGGGGCTTGTGTGGGCGGGGGCTTGTGTGGGTGGAGCCAAAAAGGGGCGGAGTCAAAAAAATTCAATTTATCTTTGTCTTTTGTAATTCCTGTGAATAAAATGAACCTAAAATCTCTTCCCCTTCCAAATCATATATCTTATAAGTCCAAGGAACCGTATCTATTACATCAACAATTTTAAAAAGCTCGTTGGTCCATCTTTTCGTATAACCTTTTTCAAAATGAGATTTCCACCTATATATTCTTACGATATCACCAACTTTGAACTTAGGTTTTCTGACATTAATCTCTTTTTCATATTTTAATTTTGTAAATGTTTCTGATGGCTTCATATTTGTTGACGTGTGAATCGTGTCATTGTACTTATCCACAATATCTTGAATAAAAGATGACCATTGTTGTGAACCGAGTTGTGTGAATTTTTTATATAGTCTCTCTTTTAAGGTACGATTAAAACGTTCAACAACAACTGCCTTCCCTTCATTAAAGGTACTGTATAATGTAATACTGTTATTTTTTAGAAAATTCATAAATGTCTTGTTATAAAACTCCCTACCCTCATCAGTCCACAATTTTTTAGGTTTTCTCTTACTTTTATTAAATATCTGTTGGAAGGCTAACATAAGAGTATTACCTGTTTTGTTTTTTAATGGTACAACCCACGCATATCTACTCCTCAAATCAATAACGGTTAAAGCATACTTGTACCCCTTATCATTATTGAGTTCAATCAAATCAGCAGACCAGATATAATCTACTTCCTTGGAATAAACTTTCCTTCTCTGAAACTTTGTGAATATTGGTTTATGTAATTCATCAGCTAATTGCTCTTCAGTCTTAATGGCATCATTAGAGCCTATAAGTTTTTGAATTTCCAAGTCCAAGTTTCAATTTAGCACTGATCATCTTCTTCACAATGAACCGATCAACTTTTTCTCTCAAGGTTGGATTTTGTATCAGAGACAAATTATACAACATTTCTCTATCGGCTTCATGCTTTTCTTCCAACGTTGTGGTATTCCCATAATCAATATCGTGTCTCATGCACACTTCATCAACTCTATTGATAGGCCGACTCCAGGATTTAGGATTGTCTGCCTCATTTAATCTTTTATCCAAGTTTGTGCCTGGGCCACAGAAAGAATACCCTGGAAGATGTAATTCCCCTGGTATTCCAGTAGTTGTAAATTTACTTCCTGATAAAAACTTTTGGATATCTCCTCCTAGTTTGTGTTGGGAGATAAATTGATTTTTTTGAACCACACACCGAACATATACCTTTTTGTATAACCCTGTTATTTTTACTTTTAATATATGAAATATTTTTAGTATTAGTTTTCTTTTACATTTGAGACAATAACTCATTTATTTATGAGAAAAATTCCTGCAGAGTGCAAAAACCTTTTTAGTTTCCAACATGCACATTTGAATCTTGATTTTTAAAACATAAAGAATCCTTAGAAATGCCTTCACTCTCTCCCCCATTTATTTAAGAAAAAAAAAAATGAAAAACTTGAATTAAAATCCATATCTTGTCGATGTCAATAGTCTTGTCGAAAGTATTGCAAATAGACTTACCAATTCTTTGTTTTCCTCCTCGGTGGGTTGAGTTATTTTCTGTAATACCCTTAATCTTTTTTTAATCTCACTGGTTTCCATATTTTGATATTTATTTTGTCTCGCTCTTTCCTCCCTCTCCTCCTTCTCTCTCTTCTCTTTTTCCTCCTTCTCTTTCTTCTCCCTCTCCTCCCTCTCCTCCCTCTCCTTCTCTTTCTTCTCCCTCTCCTCCCTCTCTCTCTCTTCTCTCTCTCCTCCCTCTCTCTTCTCTCTTTCCTCCCTCTCCTCCTTCTCTCTCTTCTCTTTTTCCTCCTTCTCTTTCTTCTCCCTCTTCTCCTTTTCCTCCTCTTCCCTCTCTTCTTCAACTCCTTCCTCATCCCTTACTATCCTTGAATCGCTTACACCCCATAGAATATTATACATATATTCATCAGGATTTCTTGTTATTCCTGTATCCAAAATAATTTTTTTACAACAGGAAACCAATAAAATTTCTTTTGAATTTCTAAAAGAGCCTTACCTTTTCTTAACTTTATAATTTTTTCATTATTTAACATTCTAATTAAATCTAAAGTTGTCGGTTTATCAACATCAGCATAATGCCAATCTTTTATTGAAAATACCTCATTCTTATGTTGTAGAACATATTTATTAAAATACCGAATACCCTTTTCTTGAAGGTATGCTTGGACACAGAAATGATAATTTTCTTGAAGCCTTCTTGCTGTCATTTATGTATTAGAAATATATGTTAGAATAATATTATGGCACGAAACACCTCCCCATCTTCCCATAGTTAAATCATTTTGTATTTCCTTACTTATTATATATAATCCTGTTTTTTCTGTTTTCATGAGATAAACAAGGGCAAAACCATTATTATATTTACCCTTATTAAATTCTTTTATTTGTTGTTTACTAATCGTAGCCCCACAAAACTCATTCTCGATACCAAGTGGATAATATTCTTCCTTACGAGACTGATTTAATTGTTCCAGGTCTTCGAGGTTAATTTTAAATGACCAATTATACCCTAAATCATTCATATCATATCCCCATTGTTCTATTCTCATACAAACGATACACCCTTCTTTATAAAAATTTATTTTAATTCGAACTGTGAATTCTGTATGACCTGGAGATAATATCAACACTTCTGTATCTTTGGAATACACGGCTGTTTTATTTAAGGATATATATTGTGATAAATCGCTTAATCTCACCAAGTCATTCGCGTCAGTCGGGCTTGGATAATTTTTTAATTTATAAGCATTTTTCATGTTAATATTTTTGGTTATATTATATTTATGTCGTTCAGCCTGTGCCTTTGTGTAATAATTTGATAAATCAATATCCAGTTCTTGAGATACACCAAAGATAGAACCATCTTTACCAACATAAGTCATTTATATTAGATTAAAAATAATATCATAAAATTTTTTATTTTTGTTGAGTTGAAATAACACATATAGGCATAATTGGCCACAACACTTGGAATTTAATTCTTGGACTTGAAATGTTTGATAAACACCATTCTGTAAGAATTTTATGACTTCAACAGGTGGTGGAAGACCAAAACTATCAAAATAATATTTGTCTTGACTATTAAAAATACAAACCCAATGAGAACCGTTCCCATTATTATCTTCTAAGTTCATAATAATATTCTTTGTATGTTTCGGCACATTTGTTAATTCATCTCTCATACAAATAACCACATTATGAATTTTTAATTTCTTACAATATTTGACAAGTTGTAAATTTGATGTTGTATTCTTTCCAAATTCTTTCAACCACTCATCAATGCTCATTTATTTATTAGAAAGATATAATCCATTACCTCTTTTCGTTAATTTTACACCTGCTTGTGCTATAGAAGAAAGCATATCTCCAACTAGCAATCTCGCTTTATCAGGCAGACCTTCAAGTTTTTCAGCAAAATCGACAATTACACCACTTCCACTAATTTGTTTCTCCAACTCTTTGTTATGTCTTTCCAATTCTTTTGAGCCTGGAGTTGAGCCTTCCTTTCGTT
This sequence comes from Eptatretus burgeri, assembly GCF_056783735.1. Taxonomy (NCBI): domain Eukaryota; kingdom Metazoa; phylum Chordata; class Myxini; order Myxiniformes; family Myxinidae; genus Eptatretus; species Eptatretus burgeri. The sequence goes on from NC_140963.1 coordinate 2,019,233, forward strand.
GGCAGTTTTCACCGCTGTTGAAATACCACCCGTCAATGCTCCAACCGCACTTAAACCAGCAAATAAAGGAATTAGAAATGGGAGAAATCCTCCACTCGTCTCTCTTATTGAATATTTTTTCAACATTGGTTTTGTCATTTTAATTTTAAGTGAGCCAGTGTCATTCAAGATTTTAACCTGTTCTCTTGTGAGAAAAACATCAATTCTTACTGCTCCTTTTCTCTGAATTGTATTAACGTTAATCGTACAAGGCTTTTGATTTTGAACACAAGATGATAGTTTATGAAGATTGATTTGATTAACATATACCCCAGTTGGTACTTTGCCACTCATTTATTTAACAAAAAATTATGTGAGACTAATCATCACACCATTATCTGTATTAATCTGCAATTCTGTTTCTTCCAAAAGCAAACAATATGTATCAACTTCTTCACTCTCTCCTCTTTCAATGTATAGGGAAGTATCCACTCGATTAGACTTTATAGTTTCCTTTTGAGCGCTCAGGTCAAACGCATAGATTGTATACAAACTTTTAAATGCTGTCATATCCAAAATAGGTTCTTTATTTCCATTACTTTCACACACCTTTTGGTAAGACTTGTATGCTTCAGCAAAATCATTTTTTTCCCAATTAATTTCCAATCTATCTCGTGGGTAAAATGTTCCATCTAGAGAAACGCGAAGTTGTTTCACCTTAGCATTATCACTCAATGCATTATTCTTATCAGTCGCAGTATCACCATCTGGCTTTTTAAAAATGATCCACAGATATCGTGGCTTTCCTTCCAGAACACCCAAATTCCACGTGTAAGTAGTTTGATTGAGTTTAACGTGTTGACATCTTCTTTTGAGGTATGATACACTGAGTGGTTTCTTTGAGTTAAGTCTTCGATTCAACATCTCTTCTGTTTTAAGATTAGGAGTATATTCACTGATATACCAACTCATTTCCTCAATTACAAATTTATTCTGATCACCAAAAGCACTACCAACACCAAAAAGCAATCGATTTTCATTATCATTCCTTTGTAGTTGAAATCTAATTTTAAGGCCATACAGAACTTTATCATGATCACAAAATCCAAATATACCTTTAAGAGGAACTGCCACAGTAAAACTATTTTCTGCTTTTGTATCATCATTATACATTCCTTTCCTTTGAGTATACCCAGGGTCTGTGTTTGTTCCCGTTGACATATCAGGAATAAAACCTTCGACAGACCCCTTTCCCATTCTATCACTGAATGTATAGAGTGTAAATTTTATCATTTCAGATACAGCAGAGACATAATCAACCGCTTCAACTTCTTGTGTTCCAATATACAAACGCACACTATCAAACATTTTCCAGAAGAAATCATTTACAAGTGTAGCGTTTGTGTTATTCCCAGCCTTAGTGAATTTAAATTTACACAACAAGAAACTTTCGGAGAGATTCAAATAGGTTTGTTGATTATTTATTTCAAAACTTTTTGTACCATTCGTATTCCAGTCTGTTCCAGTTATTGCATTTACCTTGAAGTAATCTTCTTTTTTAGTGGAGTTTGAGATAATAATAGTATCATCCAAATCATAGATACTATCAATTGCTTCCATACTTGTATTTATTGAGGAAAAAAAAGATGTTAAACCTTTTGAAACCCTGATCCAAGTATTTGAATTATTTTCTGTCGTTCTTGGGGGGACAACTGAGTTTTGCCTTTCTTAATTTCTTTTATTGCTTGTAATTTATGAGATTCCTTCTGGGCATCTTTTATACTCTTTACAGCACCTGCAACATTTCCCACAGCAGAAGCAGTTGAACCAATTAGATCTTTATGTTTAAGAATAGTTGAACCAATACCCATGAGAGTATCAATTATCCCATCTCCTCTAAATTGATGCCCAACACCCCTTTGTCTCTTAGGTTTATAGTATCCTCTACCAAGATACATACCTTCACCCTTGTAGTATGGGGAAAGGAACATCCCATCCCCTGTAATTATTTTATATTTTCCCAACTCGTGTTTCCTCACAATAACCATCGTATTTATTTATTGGAAAACTTCACGTAGGTGAATTCTGATGGATATAACTTCTCCATTAAAATAAATCACACGATTATCTTGGTCGGTTATCCTAAAATTTACTCTGTGTATGGTTTTTCCTGACACAGGTAGATAAACCAAATTTTTGGGTTCCATATTGAATTTATAACCAATTGGGGTTGAGTATGCGCTGAATGAAAATATTGTATTTGTTTTTTTCCCATCATTATAAGCACCATCAATCAAATCACAGTGAATTAACACCGAATTTATTCCTGAGGATATTTGAATGACATTATCACTGTAAAACGTCCCATTAGTTTCAATCTCTTTTGAGGAGAAACCCAATAACTCTCTAAATGAATTATCAATTGTGAAATCAACCTTGTAGTTATTTTTAACTTTAATCGTTGATTTTGAAGTATGTTTTTGAATGTTTATAACAATATTTTTTGGTTCATCACCCTGTTCTTTCATAAGACGAGCAATTTCCGAAGATATTTGAGAAATCTCATATGCTCCGGGTGAGACTGTTATCGTTTTGTATCCACTTCCTGGATTATAACTAAACTTGTCATTTTTCTCGGTTATATTAAATAAGGTATTATAAGTTTCCATGGACAATAAAGATGCCTCATATTCTTTTGTTGTGTCAAGTTGTAGTGGGTATGGGAATGAAGATGTGTGGTCGCTTGTTGTGAAATTGAAACTAAGGATTGTGCTTCTCATCTTATTTAATATGAGATAAAATGTCTTTATATTGATATTTATTAATTATTTTCATGTTCATCAACTGGTCTAAAATGGCTGATGCTTCATTAAAACAATTGTTATTTCCAGCCTTCTTACTGCCTAACAACAATAACAGTCTATTAACTAATTGCGATGGGTCATTTGGAAGAAAACTAACACCTGAACCAAGGATACTTAAAGCCTGAATAATGTGTTTCTCCTTCTCATTCTTCCTACTTTTACCAGAAAGAATAACCTTATAATTTAGAGTGTTCAGCAGATCAATATATACTCTATCATCATTATTTTCCATATCCAATGGTTTATCAATATACTTTGATTCATCCCTCACAGTTGAACCTAATCTTCCATCTTTTGTGAGAAGAAACATTAATCTTGGAGTTAGTTTAACAGGGGTTGAGCAGAACCCAAGAACCTTAATTCATCATTAAATATCAATACCTTTTCTTGAACAAGATGAAATATTGCTGATTGTTCTGTTGGAATGAGTCCTGCTTTGGTTTTTGAATCCGCTGAATATTCATTGTTTTGAAGAGCATTCACAATATAATCAGGGGGTCGATTAATCTCTTCCAGTTGTTGAAATAAACCTTCATCATCATATTCTAATTCTCCTAAATGCTCTAATTCTTCCTCCGTCATTTGACTGAAATCTTTTAACATTTGAAGTTTTTTAGGAGTATATTCTACCGTGGGAAATGTGGAAACATCTTTCATTTTTCCTTGGGAAGTTTTTAAAAGTGGTTTAAAAAATTTCTCTTGTTTTCTTTCAAATGCTTCTTCGCTCGTTAGTTTCTGTCTGCGTTTCTTCTTTATGTCTTCCTGCTGTTTTACAACTTTTGAAACCAACTCTTGATGTTCCCTAAATCTTCTTGCTCTTTCTTTCGCATCCATTTATTTATTGAAAAATATCATTTAATATCTCATCTTGTTTCACAACAATATATTTATATTTTTCAGTCGTGTGTTTCATGTAATCCCCAAATTCCTTTTTACTACATAATGTAGAACAATTGTCTCTCCAAAAATTGTTTATATCTATTGAATTTAACTTGAATAAAATAAAAGTATTAGCATTGTTTCTGATGGAACGACGAGGAAGCTGAAAGTACGATTGACTAAGATAAATACAATTACAAGAAGAATGTCTCCCTCTTGTGTAGTAGCTGTCCATTACCGTTTGGTTTCTCTCATTAACACAATCATCAAAGATAACGAGGTTCTTTTGGATTTATCCAAATCTTGGGGAGACGGTATATCATCCGTATTATCACTCAGAATACAAGTTATCGGTTTTGATTTCTTTTTACATCTCTGTGTATCACAAAATAGTTGTATTATATCTTCAATGTTAAAATCATTTAGGTTTTTTTGAAGTTTAAATAAACCGATTATATCTTCTTTTTGAAGACCAGCATTAAAACCTTGTGAGAGTAGTTGATACTCTGGTTGAAAACTCGACTTTGTGAAAATTATTAAATTATCATAATCTAAAAAGTTGGGAGTGAGGAGCATCTTTAAAAGTAAGCAGGTTTTTCCACATCCACTTGAACCAACTATGAGGCATCTTAATGAATTTGGGAGATTTTTATGGTTGTCAAATTTTATCTTATTTTCCCAAATAGGTAAAAAATCATTCATTTATATATTTGGAAAACAGGTTATTTAATTTATTCTTGGCTTTTTTCGAAATTCTATATTTTATCCTAAGTTCAGGTTTAATTTCAAGATAATCCATTATTTTATTTATGCAATATCTTGTGTTGATATTTCCCTGAAAATCACATCCATGAATAAGATATAACAACAATCCTTTGAACATTTCTCTAATACGTTCAGTTTCTTCCCTTGTAAGGAAAGGTGTGTTCTCACCCTCGTTCTTTACATTCATTTCTCGAATCAATCTTGTAAAGTAATTCATTTTTGGTGTAAATCTAAAAGAATTATTTTCCTTTTTATATTTTTGATTATCATTAATTAGAAGATAATCACAGAATATACATTGTTTATAGGCTTTTGACTCTGTGTTTAATCCCCGTCTTTCACACGCAGGACAATTCTCAAATTTGTCATATGGAGAATCATGGAATTCAAGAGGCTCAAAATCGAGTAAACTATTCATATTTATAAAGTAAAACTTTACTTAAACTGAAATTCATCTTCGATATCATCTTCGATACTTTCAGAATCATCTATACTTTCATAACTATCATTTGAACACAAACTCTCGGTGTCATAACTATCGTTTGAATGCAAACTCTCGGTATCATAATCACTCTCATAATCTTCAAAATCTTCAGTTGAATATTGGCTCATTTAATTAGTAGAAAAAACATTACCATCGATATCGATATACATTTTTTCATTAACAGATTCAACTGCGACATTTTTTATATTAAAGGTAATTTTAAAATGATCCTTAACTACAATTGAACGAAATGTCATTTCACCTGATATATTAACATCCTTTATTTCATCAGGATTTATATCTTTAGGGTTGTTGAAAAAAATACAAATTTCTCCTTGCATATTACAGATGGTCTTATCTTTTCTTTCTAAAGCTTCATCCATAAGGTTTTTATTTTTTGATACCTTTTCTTGTTTCATTGCTTTTTCTAGTTTTGAATATATTGCCAGAAGGAGAGGAGAAACTTTTGTTAGAGATACCTTAATTGATGTTCTTCCAGGTATACTAAAAGCCCTTCCACTGAAGTAAATTGAAGAACTCATCATATCCACCATAATTGTTTTTATCCAATAGTTGTTATATTTATCTTTGTTCAATTTTACATCCTTGACATATTTCTCAGCATCTTTAACAAATGAAGAGATTGATTGAAACTTGTCTTTTGTGTCTTGAAACATTGTATTTATTAAGTGAAAAAGTTGGAGGATAAAATGGTTTTAAGCACAGATTCACCTGTAAAATAAACGAAATTTTCATCAAGAAAATTTTAGTTTAAGCACAGATTCACCTGTAAAATAAACGAAATTTTCATCAAGAAAATTTTAGTTTAAGCACAGATTCACCTGTAAAATAAACGAAATTTTCACCAAGAAAATTTTAGTTTAAGCACAGATTCACCTGTAAAATAAACGAAATTTTCATCAAGAAAATTTTAGTTTAAGCACAGATTCACCTGTAAAATAAACGAAATTTTCATCAAGAAATTTTTAGTTTAAGCAAAGTTTTATTATATAAATATGGTGAATACAACATACTGCGATGTTTGTAATCACGAATATAAACATTATAGAAAACACCTCCGAACCAACAAACACACATTTAATCTATTTCACAAAATATCCCCTCTTGAGTTGGAAAGAAAACATTGTGATACCTGCTCAAAGGATGTTTTGAAGAGTAGTTATAATAGGCATCTTCAATCACAAAAACACAAGAAAAATGAGTTTAAAGTAAAGGGAGACTATTATATTGAAAACACTGATGGGGCATTTAAAGGGCATATAAAAATAAGGATTTTTCAATTTGGAGAACCCGGTCCATCATCAATAGTTGAATCAATTGAAATAGTGAAACCTGATGTTGAAAAATTTATTAAAAAAACATTAAAAGAAATGAAAACTTTAAAGTTTTATATGGGAGTGAAAATGAATATGAAAAGACAAGATGAAGAACAAACTCCTTATATGAGGACAGATCTTCATTTTATAACATCATTTCAAGATTTTTTGAATAGTGGGGTTGATGAAGAACTATCAAGACAAGAGGAGGATGTTGATAATACAGTGGTAGGAAGTGGATTCAATATTAAAAAAATCATCTTTTTAGATGTACACATTCTAAAATCAAACCCTCTTAAAGCTTCTTCTTATATTGAATTACCAAAAGAAATAAAACGAAAGAAGGCAGTTGTTAATATTAAGAATAATGATAATAAATGTTTTCTCTGGTCTGTTCTTGCTCACTTACATCCACCAAAATGTAATTCAGAAAGAGTAAAACAATATATGAAATATGAGAATACCTTGGACATTAAAGATTTTAATTTCCCAATGCCACTAACAGATATTCCTAAATTTGAGAAAAAGAATAATCTTTCTATTAATGTATATGGATTAACGGATACAAACAAAGTTCAAATATTAAAAATTTCAAACAACTATAAAAATGAAGAAACACACATTGATCTTTTATATTTTAGTGTTGGAAATAATTCACATTACACATACATCAATAATTTATCAAGATTAATCTCTTCTCAGGTATTCAGAACAGCAAACAAAATATATCCTTGTAAGCGATGTCTTAATTCATTTCATACAAAAGAACGATTAGAACAACATTCAAAATATTGTAGTAATCATAAATCAGCTGTAATTACAATGCCTAAACCTGGTGAAAAGATTTCTTTTGAAGATTATAATAAATCTATCATGCACCCATTTGTGATATACGCTGATTTTGAGTGTATCCTTAAAAAGATAAATACTGCTTCTCCTAATCCAAAAGAACCATATACAAATAAATATCAAAAACATATTCCTTGTGGTTTCTGTTATTATATCAAATCATCTGTTGGAGAAAAGTATAATAAACTTGAACAGTATAGTGGAAAAAATGCTTCACAAGAGTTTGTAAAACGATTAGAAAAGGATTGTATAAGACTAAGTAAATTAATGAAAGAAACAAATGAACCGATGAAATTAACCATAGAAGAAAAATTAGAATTTAGAAAGAACAATATCTGTCATATTTGTGAGGAGGAAATTGAGGAGTCTAAAGTTAGGGATCATTGTCATCTTACAGGTAAATATAGAGGTCCCGCTCATTCCTGTTGTAATCTTAATTATAAATTACCTTCTTTTATTCCAGTCTTTCTTCACAACAGCGCCAACTATGACACACATCTATTTATAAATGAACTTTCAAAAACACCAGGGAATATTTCTGCCATAACAAACACAAGTCAAAAGTATATTTCATTTACAAAAATGATATTCACAAAACCTATAACTCGTATAAGGTTTCTTGATTCTTACAAGTTTATGGGAACACCACTAGCCAACCTCGCATCAAATCTAAGCTCCACGGGCTCTTTTCCAAATCTTAATTCATTCTTTCCAAAAGAGGAAATTCTAACTAAAGAGGAAATTCAGATTAAAGAGAGAATTCAAAGTAAAGAGGAAATTCTAATTAATGAGGAAATGAATGAAGAAATTCTTACTGAAGATGAAATTCTAATTATACAGAAAATTCGAACAAAGAATGAAATTCTAACTAAAGAGGAAATTCTGATTATAGATGAAATTCTGATTAAAGAGGGAATTCTAACTAGAGAGGAAATTGAAACAAGGAATGAAATTCAAAGTAAAGAGAAAATTCTTACAAGTAAGGGAATTTATCCTTATGGTTATATGGATTCATTTATGAGATTTAAAGAAACACAACTTCCTTCAAAAGAAGTTTCTATAATAACCTTTATGAAGAAGAGATAAGTGATAAGGAATATAAACACGCACAAGAAATTTGGAAATTATTTAAGATAAAGAACCTTGGAGAATATCATGATTTGTATCTAAAAACAGATGTTTTATTGTTAGCTGATGTGTTTGAAGCTTTTAGATCACTCTGTCATAATAAAAATTGTTATGGATTAGATCCTGCCCACTATTTCACAGCTCCTGGTTTAGCTTGGAGTGCAATGTTGAAAATGACAAAACAAGATATAGATTTAGTCAGTGATGTAGATATGCTTTTGATGATTGAGAAGTCTAAGAGAGGTGGAATATCACAAGTATGTTCAAAAAGATATGCTAAAGCAAATAATAAATATCTTCCAAATTATGAGAGTGAAAAAGATAGTAATTATTTGATGTACTTTGATGCTAATAATTTGTATGGATGGGCAATGTCTCAATC
>NC_140963.1:2037899-2162899 GCF_056783735.1 Eptatretus burgeri
ATCTACCAGCAAGCAGGGTATTTATTGTACACGAGCAAATACCACCCGTCACTTCGCTGACGGTGATACGAAAGGGGGAAGGGAGAAAAAGAGGAGGGGGGGAGTGAAGATGTGGAGGGGAAAGGAGAGAGAGGAGGGAGGGGAACGAGGAGGAGTAGGGGAAGGGAAGACAGTGTGAGGTGAGAGGAAGGGAAGACAGACGTGCAGTGGAGCGTTAATTACGATTCATACCGTCTCATCAAAATAATTCTGCACAGAATAACAGTGAAGATGAAAACAAAATAATGTCTGAAATCCATTTTCTACTGGTCATACTGGAAACACAGTCTGGAGACAAACTCCTGTCCAGACATAAATACCACCCGGACACATTCGGAAACAAACACCGCACGGACGCGTCCGGAGCCAAGCCCTGTCAGAAACAAACACTGCTCGGACATAACCAGCATCCGGATATGTCCAGAGACAGATAAAGAGAGAGGGGGGGTTGGGAATAACAGAGGAGATGTGGGATGAGGGTGCTGCACTGTATTGGGAATGGGTAGAGCAAGGATGGGACAAAGTGAGAGCGAGAGAGAGAGAGATAGAGGGGTAGGGGAGTTTGCAGAGAGAATATGTTATGCTTTATGAACAGCGCACGCACACATGCGCACACGCTTGGCCGATATCGGCAATTTTTTGGGAATCGGCAGGTTGGAGTCAGTGTGATTACCAACAACAGTACTGACTGTATAAACCCAGAAACTTGAATAGCTTTCACCGACAACATTATTCTTGATAAACAGCTGCGTGTGATGGGTGGAAAATAACATTTGGCTCGGTAATTTCGAAAACATGTTAATACAGCAAATTAGCTCGGAAATTGGGTGTTATTTCACAAATCGCTCAGGGTGACGGAGCACAGAGCACGAACCACTCGCTCAGGGTGACGGAGCATGGAGCACGAACCACTCGCTCAGGGTGACGGAGCATGGAGCACGAACCACTCGCTCAGGGTGACGGAGCATGGAGCACGAACCACTCGCTCAGGGTGACGAAGCACAAAGCGCAAACTACTCGTTCAGGGTGACGGAGCACAGAGCACGAACCACTCACTCAGGGTGACGGAGCATGGAGCACGAACCACTCGCTCAGGGTGACAAAGCACAGAGCACAAACTTCTCCTTCAGGGTGACGGAGCACAGAGCACGAGCCACTCGCTCAGGGTGACGGAGCATGGAGCACGAACCACTCGCTCAGGGTGACGGAGAACAGAGCACGAACCACTCGCTCAGGGTGACAGAACATGGAGCACAAACCATTCACTCATGTGACAGAGCACGTAACATGAACACTCGCTCAGGGTAATGGAGCACGAATCATTCGCTCTCAATGACGTGGCACGGCAAAAGCATCCGCAGTGAGTGAACGATTCGCTCATCATGTCGTAGCATGGTACTGGGATCAACAATGGGCTCTCGGCAAGTGGCTTAAGCACTCATGTAAGCACCCAATTCGATGGCTGATGAAGAACGGTTGGCTCGGCTGTCGATGCATACCATAAAGGATCCGTTTACCTTTAAAAGCGGTCTGCACCACATATACAGTAGTTAATGAAATAAACTGAATTCATGAAATAAAATGACTCTATCCACAAAAGAGTTGCTGCTTAACGCAGAACAACTCTGGAGACATTGCAAAGTTCAATCGCCCATGAAATAAACATTGCAGATAATCCGCCATTTGGCATGCTCGTCTGTGCACGTCTCACGTGGTACATCGGTTTGGGGTCTGCGCAGACATTATAACTGTTTTTTTTTTTAACGCGTTTTCCAAATTTGCTTTGATTCCCTGTAGAGCACCTCACAAACCTCCGAAAATATCAACACAGATCTGGCAGACGTTATAGATTTCACAACAAATTTCGACGCTTATTTATTCCGGACGATATCCGATCCTCAAAACCGAAATCATATTTCGATGATATACTTGAATTAGTCCGAGAGAGTAGATTGTGGAAAATCGTATCATATAATGCATGAAACTACTCCAAGCTCCAAATTTGAAAACTATAGTACTGTTATGTTTGTGGGGTAGATGGAGGAATTTCACAGCAAAATTAGGATTGTGTCGGGTTGCATGGTCCGTGGACGAGCAGCAGACATCTCAATGTAAATTAGGTAGAGAAAACTGTCAGTTTAAGTTGTTACGTGTCACCACACAGGGTGTGGGGGGGGTGCTGTGTTAATTAGACTGGGATTAAGGCCAATTTCCCCCAGTATGTAATTTCCCCATGACCTTTTCCTACATTTTTGCATTTACAAGCCAGCAATAAAATTATGCTGGACCACGTCATGGATCTTTTCAGAGTTATCTGGAATGTAAGTGCAACATTCCTTCCCAATTACAACGCAGCTACCTCCTTGGGCTGCTAAGATCATGTCTAAGGCTATTCTATTTTGCATGGTCATTGTGCGTAGTGCTGCCACCTTGGCGTTGACTTTATCGAAGCCATCAGCAGTTTCGTTCCCCCAATTCCTCCAACGAGGCTGCAATTTCGATGAGCTCTCTCCCTGCTTTCCATGCCCCATATTGGGGAAAAATTGTCATTGTTGCCAGTTCCCCTTCTGAAATGCTCCTCTTACATCGTAGAATACCTTTAGACAGCGAGCTAGTGATTCGACGTACATGTGGCACTACATATCCTAAGTAACAGGATCCAGTCCAATTAAGTGACAACCAAGGATAGGCTCTCAACCCGCATTCAAAGTATGTGCCATTTGACGCTACTTTAGCATACTTCCCATTTATGCCCTTCCAGTTATCTGCCATGATATAATGTGTGGGATTTGCCTGCATAAAATTTGCTGCTCGGATTTGTTCAAGGAAGGCAAAGACACTCCGCTCGTTTGTACGTAATCCTAATATACGGTGGTCTCTTCGCTAAACTGTTAGGTGGGTACCACCCGCCCGCAAAGCTTGTACATGACTCATTGCTTGTTCAATTCAAGGCATAGTTATGGTACCATCCGGCTCCGCAGTAATCAATTTCCTCAAATCGGATCACTGCTAACGGCAATCCTGTTCATGAAGAGTGCGGGACGTGGGCACATACGCAACATTTCGCCTTATTTTCCTTCGTTGCGTAATTTTGCGACAGGGTCAAAATGGTGTTTATCCTATACACCCCTTTCTCATCTAATTGATGCTTATCTCCTTCTTCCCTTGTAACGACCCATTCCTTGTTTCCCCTGATCCGGAACTACCAAACATTCTGCTCTCTATGGCATTCCAATCATGCTCTCGCTATTTTTATCATCCATGTTATCACGATTATGCTAATTTGAAGCACTGCTACGTATATCATAAACCCTCGGTAATGGTTTTTCCCACTTGCGGTTTTCTTCTATTCTCTTCACGACTCCCTGTATGTTCCTTTGCAATGAGATGTGCGATCCGTGATTGCTTACCTTCGCACTTAACAGCTGTGTGGGTAACCAATAATACCTGGTGAGGTCCGGTCAAACATGCCCTTAGTGTGTTATTCTGCTTGAACACTTTGATGTACACACAGTCGCCGGGCTGGATGCTGTGGTGTTCCTCCACAGCCGGTTCCGATCGCGCTTGTTTGACCTGTGAGTGGAATTCCTTGACAACCCTTATTAAGGCAGCACAAAAGTTAATCATTGTTTCATCAATCATGTGTATGTCCATCTGTTTCAGGGTCAATGGAGCTGTTACTGGCACTCGCATCGGTCTCCCCATCAGTATTTCATGTGGATCTAGTCCACTGCACCTGTTTACCATTGACCTCATTGACATCAGTGCCAGAGGAATAGCCTCTAGCCATTTCAAACCTGTTTCATTACATATTTTGGCAAGTTTGTTCCTAAGTATGCCATTCTGGCATTCTACTTGTCCTGCAGACTCAGGATGGTATGGACAGTGGAAGTGTTGTTTTATTGGCAAAGCTTTGCAGAGTTCCTTAGTAATATCCGATGTGATAAGTTCCTCCCGGTTGTTTAAACACTTTACCAACATTATGGTGTTGACAATACACACAGGTTCTGCAAAAAATTGTTTTCTGCCATGGCTGTAAACGCTGGAGCGTGCCATGTTCGGAGCCCCTCCATCTGCATCCCCGTTTGCTCATATGGCCACTTCCGTGAGCCAGACGAGCAAGCCATAGCAAAAATGCCTTTGGTGCAACTATTTTACCTTATTTCTGAAAATCGCGGCATCCCATCTCCTTCCATCTGGCTTTTTCACTCACTTCGGTTGTGTACTCTAGTGCTGCAATGTCATCAATAGTCGGCACACATTCCTCATTTTCCTCTTTTGAGAGCATGTTTGTTCCCTTTGAAACCATATCCATCAGTTTTGTATGTGCTCAACATTACTGTGGTCGATGAAATGCTTCTTTTTAAACAAACTCATGAAAACACACATGATTGACTTCAAATATTCCACAAGACCTCGGATCACAGGTCAATGTCACACTCTGCATCATGCCCACTCTAACTCGCCTACTCTTTCCAAAGGACATCGTGAGATTTTTAACATTCTCAAACCAATGCTAGCAGATGGGGAATCCAAGCAACGTCCATCTGAGGTTCGGCACACACGGAGATGCATTGCCTGCTTGCGAATATAACAGCATGAGCAGTGTATACATTTATATACGAGGCCCCACGAGGAGGAGTGATGTAAGCGACATTTTTTAATGATATGATGATGATAGGCTCGGGTGATAGGGTAAGGGTTAAAATAGTGCTGTATGGCATTAACTCCAAAATGGCCGATGTGGCCCTTACATCACTCCTCGTTTATGATAAGCCTCATAAAGGCAGAATAAGCCTCATATTGTGTATGCAATTTTTGTGTTCTCACATCATACCATCACCGCTACTCCTGAAGGTGGACAAAAGGCCCCAGACCATTTAATCAAGGTCGAGTTCACCCCTTCCTTCACGGCACAGTTACACGACTGGTCAAACGAACCACTGCATGTGCACCCGTGCACCAACCGAAGCCCACCTGAACAAAGCCGACGCCAAATGTGAAAGGAACCAATTTTGATTCATGACTTGTGTTATATCAAAGTCCTGCACCAAAAACTCACGAGACACGCATGTGGTTTGCTGCCAAATCCTTGACCACACTCTGCTCGCACACCCGTTTGCACACCTCAACCTGAACGCAACCTCCTCCACCTTCTTTCCTGTTTATTGGACTGACTTCCAATTGTATTAACTTTATGGGCGGAAGAGCTCTTTCATTCAAATGTCAACCAAGGTCGATACACATATTACTTCTCTATCTCGTCCTGAAATGCCCTTTGCCAGTTCAGCTCTTCTGCACTTTTATTCAGATCCACAGGGCAGGTACAAAATCAGGACACCAACTGCTCACCCGCCCGGCCCGCCAACCAACATGGCGGCCCAAGCAAAACCATTCCTCATTCAAACATGTCATGGTAACCACGGTGACCAGATACCTTGACTCGTAGTTCATAAAGTTGTCATGCACATGGCTGGAATTACACGGTACAACACCCCCCCCCCCCCCGAGCTCTTCAACAACCATCGATTTATATCTCCCAATGTCGCCACCCATGCCAATCACCTGCACAAACTCTCCTCCTGACCACCACGCGTGATTCTCATTCCTTATAATCGCCTCACTTGGAGGACATACATCCTCTAACCTTTCTCCACCCAAATGCCAACCATCGGTGCCGGGCACCATATTGGTTGGCAAGTCAAACACGTGAAAAGTGCCTCTGTACCCCCGCACATCAACCGGTCACACCCTCAACCTTAGTTGATTTGGCACAGAGGAAAAATACTTCACACAAATTGACCATTTTATCTCACCCTGTATGACAAACATAGTGCAATTAAATCATTGGATTTATGTTCCACAGACTGAGATGAAACAATCTGTTCTTAAGACTAATTGAATCGACTGACCCTTTGTAACTCGTCCATATTCATCATTAGTACAACTCCAAATGTTAAAAGTAGTCAGATCCTTAAAATGAGCGATTCGAACTCCAGTGTTGTTACCAGTTGCCATGGTTTCCGCACAGCATACTCACCTGCTGGCATCTGCCTACACGCACACGCTCACCTCCATCCATCCACACAATGAGTGACCTGTACCCGTGTGCTCCAACATGTGGTGCCCTCTCCCACATCTGCATGGTTGGCTCACTCATTCCCACGTTTCGAATCCATAACACACGAGGGAAGCCGTTTTAAATGTATTTCATCCATTATTTTGATTCACATTTAAACCACTTCATGTTGCTGACATCTAATCTCATGATGCAGTACTCAGGTGCCATACTGCTTGGCAAACCAAACAAATGAGAAAAGGTAAACGAAACTTAACAAGGTCAGATAATTAATGAAACTTTCCCTCGACTGGATGCACCACTCGCCTCGAAGCCGTCTCATCTGGGCTCAATTCCTTACCTGGTATTTCACACGAAAATGCATCCACAAACGAAGCTTCAAGTTGTCCCCCAAATGGACACATGGCTCATGGAGACTCACCCTCCCATGTGTGCATTTAAATGGGCGGGAGGGCAAAATCATTTATGCATTATAATGTGGTGAGGATGTCAGACGTGGTGAATCGTCCTCCACATCGGCAGAGCTATCCCACAAGACCACGCGTGCCACCACGTTGGCTGCATTCACCTTCCCTGCAGTGATAACACCAGTCGATCACGTTCCGTCTCTCCATTCTGACCCACTGCAGCGGAAGGTCACGTTCTCACCCACCAGGCCTGCCAACCGACATAGCGTCCAAGCAAAATCATCTCACATTCCAATATGTAATTTTAAAACAACTCAGCAAACCGCCTCCCACTGCGCAACCATCCATTCACATACATCTCATGCACACAAATCCGTGGGGGCAAGGATGAACAACTCCACAAACTGCACGGCACTCTCGGCACGGCCCGGATGTCACTCGGCTCATCAAAAGCGCCTCAAAACACCGGGTGGCCCTCCGCCGGATACCCGTGCAGTCCCCGTGCCCGGCCCAGTTCGGGGTGTATTATGTCCACAGCCCACAGCGGTCACGTGCAGAAAAATGTTTTTCTCCTCATGAGTGATTCAAATGGTTAAAAGTTCATTCACGTTACAAATTATTTCGTGCCACAGATTGATGCAAAAATGAAACACTCCTTGGGAGCCCGTACGTCCGGGGCACGCACACACAAACACGTGACTGCGTGAACACAGGACAAACCACTTCACCACCGTGATCACGAACAAGGAATTCCAACATTCAGTGCCCCGTTTTCATCAATATCACTCACCATCAATTGTAATGTAATGTATGTATGTATGTAATGTAATGTGTAAACACAGAACAAACCATTTCAACACCGTGATCACAAACAAGGAATTCCAACATTCAGTGCCACGTTTCGATCAATATCACTCACCATCAATTGTAATGTAATATATTGTTGCGGATTCGCGCCCACCGGCGTGCGAGCGGCCACGTAACTCGAATCGCGGCACGTCGCCCACCGGACGGACAATCCCGTCGTGACCCTCTAGGACTAACGCCGGGAACTAGTCACGGTTAGGCCTTTCGGCCTCACCACGATCGTGCCAATCGGCCCCCCGCGTGGGATAGGGTTGCTCGCCAAATTCGACCTACCTAAGTACCCACACGGAGGGTAGACCGGGCGATCGCACCTCGGCGCAGGTCGACTTCGGACACGGGCCACTTTACGCGACCCGTTCCGTACTATCGGGATAACCGAGCGGTGTTATCGTCAACCTCGACGGTTTGATTAATTATTGGGCGTATTTAGCCCACGACCAACCCTTTACGTGAAGTAAGATGGAGATTCAGTAAAAGAAAAGACAAAGCGAAACGGGAAAAACAGTTCAACATAAAGCACATTTATTCCGCGGTAAACGGAAAGCACACATATACAATTACAATAATTATGCACCAAAAGCAAATGTAAAAGTAACACGACAATTCTGCACAAAAAGCAAATGCAACAAAAGAAAAACACACTGCAGATCGACTACCGACTACCGAGCACACGGCAACACTTATACAGTTTTACTTCACAGACGGCGCCGACAACACATACACTCAAAAAAAAAGGGGCCACCCTCATCGACAAGGGGGCAGACGGGCCTGGGGCCGAGACCGCGTCGAGCCTACCCGTCTGGTGATGAGCCGCAAAATGGCGGCGGCGCCCCGACTCCGCGGGCCTCGCTGGCACTGCCTGGAATGGGGTGGGAACGGGGCCCCCTTCTCACACTATCTCAGCGCGGTGGGAAACAGGGAGGGGTTGTTGATGCTCGGGGGAAAGAGGATATCTGGCTGGCTTGGGTCCCGCGACGAGCGACTCCACTGCGACCTCGATCGCGTTACCGGCCTCCCCTCTCCGCAGCTCCCCGACTCTGACACGAGCGCCGACCTCCACAAAGATTCTTGGCTTCTCCAGCTTCTCCGGACCCCGACAGACACTCTCTCGACTGATTTCGCCGCCGCCACAACTCTCCAACTCTTTCCTCTTCTCAACTCTTCAACTCTTCTCAACTGCTAAACCCTTCAACTCTTCCCAACTGCCTCCAACTGCCTTCTTTTCTCAACTCTTCAACTCTTTCCAACTGCTTTCTTTTCTCAACTCTTTTAACTCTTCCCAACTCTTCAACTCTTCCCAACTGCCTCCAACTCGCCCCGCGCTCGGCGCTTTATAGTTCGACAGGAGAAATCATATGCAGATTTTTGGATCAGGAATGGCTCGGGGGCGGAGCTACGCTCGCCCATTGGACGAAGGAAAAGTGGGCGTGAATCATTCTTGATCCGCGAATCTGCATATAGCGATTATACTCCGATGCGAATGGAGGCGGGGCCAAATCGCCCCACGCTCGCTGATAGGACGGAACAGAAGTGGGCGTGAATCATTCTTGATCCGATTTCTCGGAAAGGGTGGTGTTTTTGCACCCGCTGCTCGGTGCGCGCCCTGTACGAGTCCAGGATCGGTGCCCACAAGCGGCGCGGGAATGGCGGTGATGCGATGGTTGCGAGAGCGAGATGTGACGGTAAAGGTCGTGGCTGTTGGCGTTGTTGTTGTTGTTGTTGTTGTAAAGCGGCGTTGCGGTTGGTGGTTGTTGTGTGATGGCGGTTGAGACGTGGTTGGCTCAAAATAAAGATAGAACAGAAAAACGGCTATCTTAAAGGGTCGCAGCCCGAATGAATGACATTTATTCCCTCTAAACAACGGGTTTGGGGCTAACTACACATATACTTACAGAGATATCTCACCTATGGGACCTGAATGGTGGTTTGCGAATTTCCTCAACCACAACAATATGTAATGTATGTAATGTAATGTGTGTGTGTAATGTGTGAACACAGAACAAACCATTTCACCACCGTGATCACGAACAAGGAATTCCAACATTCAGTGCCACGTTTTCATCAATATCACTCACCATCAATTGTCATGTAATGTATGTAATGTAATGTGTGTGTAATGTGTGAACACAGAACAAACCATTTCACCACCGTGATCATGAACAAGGAATTCCAACATTCAGTGCCACGTTTTAATCAATATCACTCACCATTAATTGTAATGTAATGTATGTATCTAATGTATGTAAGTGTGTGTGTAATGTATGTATGTAATGTATGTAAGTGTGTATGTAATGTAATTTAAGTGTGTATGTAATGTAAGTGTGTATGTAATGTATATATGTAATGTAATGCAAGTGTGTTAGTAATGTATGTATGTAATGTGTGTTTGTAATGCATGTCATGTAATGTCATGTAAGTATGTATGTAATGTATGCATGTAAATAATGTATATATGTAATGTAAGTGTGTATGTAATGTAATGCAAGTGTGTGTGTGTGTAATGTATGTAATGTAATGTACGTATGTAATGTCATGCAAGTATGTATGTATGTATGTAATGTATGTGTGTATGTAATGTATGTATGTAAGTCATGTAATGTAATTTAAGTGTGTATGTAATGTATGTAATGTAAGTGTGTATGTAATGTATATATGTAATGTAATGCAAGTGTGTTAGTAATGTATGTATGTAATGTGTGTTTGTAATGCATGTCATTTAATGTCATGTAAGTATGTATGTAATGTATGCGTGTAAATAATGTATATATGTAATGTAAGTGTGCATGTAATGTAATGCAAGTGTGTGTGTGTGTGTGTAATGTATGTAATGTAATGTACGTATGTAATGTATGTCATGTAATGTCATGCAAGTATGTATATATGTAATGTAAGTGTGAATGTAATGTATGTATGTAAGTCATGTAATGTAATGGAAGTGCATATGTAATGTATATATGTAATGTACTGTAATGTAAGTGTGTATGTAATGTATATATATAATATAATGTAAGTGTGTATGTAATGTATATATGTAATGTACTGTAATGTAAGTGCGTATGTAATGTATATATGTAATGTATAAATGTAATGCAATGTAAGTGTGTGTGTGTAATGTATGTGTGTATGTTATGTAATGCAAGTGTGTATATATATATATTGTTGCGGATTTCGCGCCCGCCGGCGTGCTGACGGCCACGTAACTCGAATCGCGGCACGTCGCCCACCGGACGGACAATCCAGTCGTGACCCTCTCGGACTAACGCCGGGAACCAGTCACGGGTGGACCTTTCGGTCTCACCGCGATCGAGCCAATCAGCCCCCGCGTGGGATAGGGTTGCTCGCCGAATTCGACCTACCTAAGTACCCACGCGGAGGGTAGACCGGGCGATCGCACCTCGCCGCAGGTCGACTTCGGACACGGGCCACTTAAGCGACCCGTTCCGTACTATCAGAATAACCGAGCGGTGTTATCGTCGACCTCGACGGTTCGATTAATTATCGGGCGTATTCAGCCCACTACCAACCCTTTACGTGAAGCAAGATGGGGATTCAATGGGAGAAATGACGAAGCGAAGCGGGAGAACAGTTCAATAATAAAGCACATTTATTCGCGGCACACGGGAAGCACACAAATACAATTCCACCAAAAGCACACAGAAAAAACACAATTCCATTTACACAAAAAGCAAATATAAAAGCGAAGACAATGCAGAGCTAATACCGACTACCGAGCACACGGCAACACTTATACAATTCTACTTCACAGACGGCGCCGACAACACATACCCAAAACCAAGGAAAAGAAATACCCTCAAGGATGAGGCGGGCCTGAGGCCGAGACCGGGTCGCGCCTACCCGTCTGGTGATGAGACGCGGAGCGGCGATGGCGCCTCACTCCGCGGGCCTCGCGGACAGTGTCTGGCAGGGGGTGGGAAAGGGGCCCCCTTGGTCGCACTATCTCAGCGCGGGGGGAAACAGGAGGGGGTTGCTGATGCTCGGGGTATAGAGGATCTTTATTATCCCTGGTGTGCGTCTCCACCTCGGCCAGGTCGCGCTGCCGGCCTCCCTCGGGCGTGCAGCTCCCGGCACCGACGCGAGCACCCCGACACAGCAAAGAGGCATGAGACAAGAGGGGTGGGAGTGGAAGGGACAAAACATTGGGGAACAGACACAGGTGAACTGTGGAAGGGAGAGGGATGGGGATGGGACGGGGAACATGGCGAGGAGAAGATGGACATTACAGGGACTTTCAGGAAGGAAAGCAGGAGAATTGAAGGAAGTGGGCTTGGGTGGATTATCGCGGGTAGAAAAGATCGAGGATTTGGATGGGGGAAGATAAGAGGTGGTGGTGAACAGCTGTTTTGAAAGCCTGGAGGGAAGAATGGGAAAGAATAGAGTGAGGAAGTTTATTCCAAAGGCGGGAAAAAAGAGGAATGAAAGAGTGAAGATGAGCAGTGATTCGTGATTTTGGTAGTTTTACCAGAAGGGGGTTGTTGGCGGACCTTGAGCGCCCTGTGGAAATGTGGTTGGGACAAATCGCAGAGAGAGCAGGGGGGGCAAGGCTGGAGAGGAGTCGGTAGAAGACAGAAAGACCACCGACCATACATACATACCGCTCTCTCACACACACGGTCTCCCTTGCACACAGCGACCTTGCACACGGCCGTTCACTCACGCGTGCGGGGGCACTCACCCGCGGTGCCTCACTCGCACTCCGTGCCTCATCCACACACGCGGGGGCACTCACCCGCGGTGCCTCATCCACACACCGTGCCTCACTCATACACACGGGGGCACGCACCCGCGGTGCCTCATCCACACACCGTGCCTCACTCATACACGCGGGGGCACTCAACCGCTGTGCCTCATCCACACACCGTTCCTCACTCACACACGCGAGGGCACTCACCCGCGGTGCCTCATCCACACTCCGTGCCTCATCCACACACGCGGGGGAACTAACCCGCGGTGCCTCACTCATACAGGCCGTTTCACTCACACCCACGGCCTCTTCCACACACGGTCCCTCATCCACACACGGCGTGCTGGGAAGCACACACTCCGGCACCATCGCCACCATACCACTCACACACGGGGTCGCTTCCACACACGGTGCCGCAATCACACCTTGCACCACACACACAGGGACAACCACACTGGGGATTTGTGTCCCCACAAGGGTCTCCGGGGCCTCTACACCCCCCAAGCTCTCCGTGCACCCGTCCACAGCACTCGTCCCCTCAACCTCGCAAAGCACGACCGAACTCACCTGGTCGTGACTCGCCTCAAGGGGGCATACTCCCTCCCCTCGTTCCTGGAGGAGGCCATCCAGGTGCTCGCACTGGGTCTCTACCCAGTCCGCCAGCTCACCCCCATTATCCTC
Source organism: Eptatretus burgeri (assembly GCF_056783735.1). Taxonomy (NCBI): domain Eukaryota; kingdom Metazoa; phylum Chordata; class Myxini; order Myxiniformes; family Myxinidae; genus Eptatretus; species Eptatretus burgeri. The sequence goes on from NC_140963.1 coordinate 2,050,675, forward strand.
CACTACCTCTGTGTGTGTGTGTGCGTCACTTACCCCGTCTTCCTCGTGTAGTCTTTCCTCTATTTTTTCTATCTCCCGTGTCTCTGCCAACTCTTCACCCTTTACCTCCCTTGTCTCAACTATTATTTCCTTTGTCACGGCCTTCATGCCCGCCTGCAGGCATCGGCCCATGTTCTGCGTCTCACCCCGGAACTTTTTCATCTCTTCCCTCATTTGCTGTGTATTCGCATCCATCGTCGTTTTCACTTCATTTGTATTTGTATCCATCTTTTCATCCATTTTTTGTGTATTCGCATCCATCTTTTCGTTCATGCCTTTCATTTCGTTTTTCATATTCGCATCCATTTTTTCGATCATTTGTTTGTTCATGCCTTTCATTTCGTTTGTATTTGCATCCATTTTTTCGATCATTTTCGCATTCATCTTGGTGTTCATTGCCGCCAGCATGGCGCATAGCTGGGCCATGTTGGATGCACTCAGCTGAGCCGTTTCGGCAAGGGTTGGGGAAGGGTTTTGGTGGAGAGGGGGGGGGGAGGTGTCATACACCGCGGCCGCTGCCGCACCCATTTCGGGCTCTGGGTTCAGTTGGGCGAGTCCGTGTTCCTGCACAATCAACATTTCCTGCTCGGGGATTCCATCCTGGACCATGGATTCTACACATTCTACATCCATTTCTAATACCCCGGCTCCCGCTCGCCTTGAGACGCCATCTTGCTTCTCGTGAAGGGTTAATTTGCTCGCTCGTAATTTGGAGGGAATCGGGGGTCGCTTCTCTCACCCCTGGACCGATTCCCGTGAATTTAGCCGGAGACAGGAGAGCCCGTTTTCCTGTTCTCCGATACCAGTGCCGCGAGGAGGGCGATGAATTTGTATCGCACGACCTGACACCAGTGTTGCGGATTTCGCGCCCGCCGGCGTGCTGACGGCCACGTAACTCGAATCGCGGCACGTCGCCCACCGGACGGACAATCCAGTCGTGACCCTCTCGGACTAACGCCGGGAACCAGTCACGGGTGGACCTTTCGGTCTCACCGCGATCGAGCCAATCAGCCCCCGCGTGGGATAGGGTTGCTCGCCGGGTCGACCTACCTAAGTACCCACGCGGAGGGTAGACCGGGCGATCGCACCTCGCCGCAGGTCGACTTCGGACACGGGCCACTTAAGCGACCCGTTCCGTACTATCAGAATAACCGAGCGGTGTTATCGTCGACCTCGACGGTTCGATTAATTATCGGGCGTATTCAGCCCACTACCAACCCTTTACGTGAAGCAAGATGGGGATTCAATGGGAGAAATGACGAAGCGAAGCGGGAGAACAGTTCAATAATAAAGCACATTTATTCGCGGCACACGGGAAGCACACAAATACAATTCCACCAAAAGCACACAGAAAAAACACAATTCCATTTACACAAAAAGCAAATATAAAAGCGAAGACAATGCAGAGCTAATACCGACTACCGAGCACACGGCAACACTTATACAAATTCTACTTCACAGACGGCGCCGACAACACATACCCAAAACCAAGGAAAAGAAATACCCTCAAGGATGAGGCGGGCCTGAGGCCGAGACCGGGTCGCGCCTACCCGTCTGGTGATGAGACGCGGAGCGGCGATGGCGCCTCACTCCGCGGGCCTCGCGGACAGTGTCTGGCAGGGGGTGGGAAAGGGGCCCCCTTGGTCGCACTATCTCAGCGCGGGGGGGAAACAGGAGGGGGTTGCTGATGCTCGGGGTATAGAGGATCTTTATTATCCCTGGTGTGCGTCTCCACCTCGGCCAGGTCGCGCTGCCGGCCTCCCTCGGGCGTGCAGCTCCCGGCACCGACGCGAGCACCCCCTCGTCTGCCTTCGCCGCTGCCGCTCTCCGCCTCTGGACTCTCCGACTCTGGACTCTTCTTTGGACTCTCCCGTTGGACTCTTCTTTGGACTCTCCCGTTGGACTCTTCTTTGGACTCTCCCGTTGGACTCTTCTTTGGACTCTCTCGTTGGACTCTTCTTTGGACTCTCCCGTTGGACTCTTCTTTGGACTCTCTCCTTCTCCAGCTACTGCAGGCTTCGGGCTCCAGACTTCCACGCGGCTCTGACTGACGAACACGGTCCTTTTATCCCCCCCGTAGCTTCGCCTTTGACCCCCTCCCTTTGACCTTTCACCTCTCTCCCCATTGGCCCGAGAAAAAGTGGGCGTGAAGGCTTTTTGATCCATAATTTTGCATATATCGATCGTCCTGGAGGCGGGGCCAAATCGCCCCTCGCTCACCGATTGGACGGCAAAAAGTGGGCGTGTGTCGTTTTTGATCCGTTTTTGAAGCACAAAATCCGTGATTTTGTACACGCTGTTCGACGTGCGCCCTGCACGAGTCCAACACCGGTACCCACAGCGGGGCAAGAACGGTGGCGATGCTACGGTTGCGAGGTGTGACGGGAAGGTCGTGGCGGTTGTGGTGAAGCGGCGTTGTGGTTGGTGGTTGATGTTGTGGTTGTGGTGGTAATCATGGCGGTTGGTCCAAAATAAAGATAGTAAAAGAAAAACGGCTATCCTGAAGAGTCGCAGCTCGCATAAATGACATGTATTCCCACTAGACAACGGGTTTGGACCTAACTACACATGTACTTACCGAGATACCTCACCTAAGGGACCTGAATGGTGGTTTGCGAATTTGGTAACCACAACAATATATATACATATATATATATATATATATATATATATATATATATATATATATATATATATATATATATATATATAAATATATATAATGTATGTGTGTGTGCGTGTGCGTGTGCGTGTGCGTGTGCGTGTGCGTGTGCGTGTGCGTGTGCGTGTGTGTGTGCGCGTGTGTGTGTGTGTGTGTGTGTGTGTGTGTGTGTGTGTGTGTGTGTGTGTGTGTGTGTGTGTGTGTGTGTGTGTGTGTGTAATGTATGTAATGTAATGTAATGCAAGTGTGTATGTAATGTAATGCAAGTATGTGTGTGTAATGTATGTAATGTAATGTCATGTAAGTGTGTTTGTATGTAATGTATGTATGTAATGTAATGCAAGTGTGTTTGTATGTAATGTATGTATGTAATGTAATGCAAGTGTGTTTGTATGTAATGCATGTGTGTATGTAATGTGTGGATGTAATGTATATATGTAATGTAATGTAATGTAAGTGTGTATGTAATGTATATATGTAATGTAATGTAAGTGTGTTTGTATGTAATGTATGTGTGTATGTAATGTAATGGAAGTGTGTATGTAATGTATGTGTGTATGTAATGTAATGTAATGTAAGTGTGTATGTAATGTATATATGTAATGTAATGTAAGTGTGTATGTAATGCATATATGTAATGTAATGCAAGTGTGTATGTAATGTATACATCATGTAACGTAATGTAAGTGTGTATGTAATGTATATATGTAATGTGAGTGTGTATGTAATGTATGTCATGTAATGTTATGTAAGTGTGTCTGTAATGTATATATGTAATATAATGCAAGTGTGTATGTAATGTATATGTCATGTAATGTAAGTGTGTATGTAATGTATGTCATGTAACCTAATGTAAGTGTGTATGTAATGTATATATGTAATGCAAGTGTGTATGTAATGTATGTAATGCAAGTGTGTATGTAATGGATGTCATGTAAAGTAATGTAAGTGTATATGTAATGTATGTATATATGTAATGTAATGCAAGTGTGTGTATGTAATGTAATGTAAGTGTGGATGAAATTTAAGTGTGTATGTAATGTAAAGTCTGCAATGTAATGTCATGTAATGCAAGAGTGTATGTAATGTATGTATGTAATGCCGGCGTGTATGTAATGTATTGTTGCAAATTTGCACCCGCCGGCGTGCGGATGGCCACCTAACTCGAATCGCGGCACGTCGCCCACCGGACGGACAATTCTCTCGTGACCCTCTCGGAACAACGCCGGGAGCTAGTCACGGGTGGGGGTTTAACCCCACCACGACCGTGCCAATTGCCCACCCGCGCAGGATAGGGTCGCTCGCCAAATTCGATCTACCTAAGTAGCCGTGCGGATGGTAAACCGGGCGATTGTACCTCGCCGCAGGTCGACTCCGGACACGAGCCACTTGGGCGGCCCGTTCCGTACTATCAGGATAACCGAGCGGTGTTATCGTCGACCTGGACGGTTCAGATTAATTACCGGGATGTTGCACCCACTACGAACCCCTTACGTGATGCAAGATGGAGGGTCAATAAAGAAAGGACAAAGCGAAACGGGCACAGTTCAACAAGCAAGCATTTTATTCATAGCCACAGACACAAAGCATGGAGAGACAGCTATACAATAATCAAAATGCACATACAACAGCCAGAACAAAAGTAAGAATGCAGAGCTACAACCGAATACGCGTACACACAGCAACACTTAAACAGTTCTACTTTACGAGACACGGCGCCACAAGATCCATACAAAAAACCCGAAAAGAAAATGGTGACTTCCCTTTGGGCCGTCGAGTCCCTCTAACACGTCCGTCGGCGTGGCCGCGCCTGGCCGCGACTCTGATCCCTGACGTGGTAGGCGAGTACTCTCCGGCATGCCTCGTGCTGGCACGTGTTGGCCGCTCGACGCCACGGATGGGGTTTCCGGCGCTATCTCAGCGCTGATAGAAAGGGGGGGGGGGGAAACGTTGCTCGAGGTCGTGGTGTGGGGAATGTCAGACGCTCCGTCCTGCCAGCGGGGTCTCGGGACTGCACCACAGAAGACCAGGCCAGCGGCCACCACAAAGAGGAGACGAAGACGAAGAGAGCAAGAGCACCAAAAGCGCTCCGCCGGTGTCCGACATTTTATAGCCCGGGGCTCCGCCCTTCACTCCGCCCCCGTTTTCGGCTCCACCCTCCTTCGAGAGGGTTCTCGAAGAGGGGCGTTCCCTCTCCCCGACCAGGCCAGCGGCCACCACGAAGAGGAGATGAAGACGAAGAGAGCAAGAGCACCAAAAGCGCTCCGCCCGTGTCCGACTTTTTATAGCCCAGGGCTCTGCCCTTCACTCCGCCCCCGTTTTCGGCTCCACCCTCCTTCGAGAGGGTTCTCGAAGAGGGGCGTTCCCTCTCCCCGACCGTCTCACGCTGGTCATCCACCAATCGGCGGCGAGCTGCCCTCCCCTCTTCCATCACACCAAGCGCGGGGAAAAATGGCAGGAAAAACAGGCAGGAAAACCCACGCGTCCTCGCAGCTCCTTCCTTGGCACCCTTGTTTGCCGTTCGGAAGCGGACGTAGTGGCGAAGATGTAGTAGCGTAGATGGTGGAGGTGGCGTGGTTGCAGTGTGGTTGGTGCTGTGATGGCGATGGCATGGTTGTTGAAATGTTGTGTGTTTGAAATAAAAGATAGAAAAAGAAAAAAGCCTAACTCAAAGCATCGCAGCCCAGATGGATCACATAAATTCCCTCCATACAACGGGTTTGGGCTAACTACACATGTACCTATGAAGATATCTCACCTGAGGGTCCTTTATGGTGTAATGCGAATTTCCACAGCTGTAACAGTATGTATGTAATGCAATGCAAGCATGTATGAAATGTAATGTATGTGTGTAATGTTATGTATGTATGTATGTATGTAATGTAGGTTTTGTAATGAAATGTTATGTATATATGTAATGTAATCTAAGTGTGTATGTAATGTAATGTATGTATGTTTGTTATATAATGTAAGTGTGCATGTAATATATGTATATAATGTATGTATGTATGTAATCTATGTATATAATGTAAGTGTGCATGTAATGTAATGTAACGTACGTATGTAATGCAATGTAAGCATGTATGTAATATATGTAATGTCATGTATGTAATGTATGTATGTTTGTAATGCAATGCAAGTGTATATGTAATGTAATGTATATAATGTATATGTGTATGTAATGTAAGTGTATGTCATGTAACGTATGTAATGTAATGTATGTATGTAATACAATGTAAGCATGCAAGTTATGTAATGTATGTATATAATGTATGCATGAATGTATGTATGTAATGTTATGTATATATGTAATGTAAGTGTGTCTGTAATGTGATGTATATAATGTATGTGTGTATGTAATGTAATGTAAGTGTGTATGTAATGTAATGTATGTATATAATGTAATGTACATAATGTAATGTGTGTATGTAATGTAAGTGTGTATGTAATGTCTGTGTGTACTGTAATGTAATGCAAGTGTGTGTGTCATGTAATATAATGTAATGTAAGTGTGGATGTCATGTATGTATGTAATGCAATGGTAAGCATGTATGTAATGTCATGTATGTATGCATGTAATGTTATGTAATGAAATGTTATGAAATATGTGATGTAATGTAATATATGTTTGTTATATAATGTATGTTTGTAATGTAATGTAAGTGTGTATGGATTGTATTGTTACCGGCCATGGGTCAGCCGCCAACCGACCGCTCTGAACGGAGCCGCAAGTCGAGTTGGCCCGACCGATCGCCCGGAATATAGATCACCGCCCGGATAACTCCGAGCGACGGGTCCTTGTACAAGAACCGAAATACGCCAATCGGCAGATCACGTGGGGTCGGGTACTCGGGTCGATTGCCAATCTTCAATGTACCTAAATACCCATGTGATCCAACTACCGGGGTATTCCACCCTCGACGGAACTCGGACGGAACAAACCGCCGAGGCGAGCTTGTCCGTGCGCGATTCCGAGCGGCGTAATCGCCGAAAACCGTCGGTCCAAATGTCCCCCTATTACGGCAAACCAACGGCTAACTACCAACACACGAAATGTTCAGTCAATGAGGGAATGGACGCAACGAGCAGATTTACATTCACACAAGGACATTTATTATAATGAAACACGTATGCAATTATACAAGCAACAAAAGCACGACAAAAGAACGACAACCGTCGACTTATTATGTACAGTCATTGACACTTAACAGCAGTTCCTACTTATTAGATGGGCCCACGGACACACGTACGCATGCACGCACGCACGCACGCACGCACGCACACACACACACACACACACACACACACACACACACACACACACACACACACACACGAAACGTGGCTGAGGCCTTTAATCACGAACTCCAGCTCGGACGACAGGTGAGCTGAAACTCAGAGCTTGACTCGAACCTTTCCACCTCGTGTGGTCTTCAACTTGTCCGGACCCGGGCTCCAGCGAGAGCAAGCTGGATCCAATCGCCGTGATCCTTCTCGAGCTCCCGCGAATCCTCCCGCGCTTCTCAACACGTGCCGGTGAGATGAGGCGCTGATCTTTCCTGTCGATCGTCGCTTCCCCGAGGATCCAACTCCAAGAAGAGGCCGATGCGTCGCACCAAGCCGGGAAACAAAATGGAGAACGAAAAGCTCCACGAACCAAGAAGGAGAGGAAGAAGAGGAAGAAGAGGAAGAAGAGGAAGAAGAGGAAGACGCCTCAACTCGCAGCTCGAGCCGAACAACCGGCTCAAGTTCCTTCCAAAACAAAGCAGCAGCCGAAGCTCACCAAGCCAGCCAAAGCTCACTGAGCCAGCCGAAGCAAAAAGCTTCCGAAGGCCTCAAACCAAGCAAACCAAGCAGGACCCGATGGCCTGCTGAACGACTGCTCTCTCCGAAGCAAAAAAAGCTTACTCCTCCCACGGGACTCAGCACACGAACTCTGCACACGGGACTCCCACGAACTCAGCCTGACCACGGGACTCCCACAAACTCTTTCGGGACTCTTTTTGAACAAAGAAAAGATGTCCTCTTTATCCTCCCCACCCCCTCCCCCGCACCCGGCGTGACTCATGCCCTCATGATCCACCCCCCCCCTCAACCACGGGCGGGAGGGAGTTGTTGACGTCACCGCAGGGTTCTTCTTCCTCTTCGCAGAAGAGGGGGAGTGACGTCTCCATTGTTTCGTTCCCTAACTATTAAATCGATCCGGCGCATCTAATCTATTTCAAAACATTTAAACAATGAAAGGTAACCTATCTAGGGAACATGCACTTATCGACATAGCTGACTAAGGGAACCTGTATGTTGTGTGCAATTGAATTCCAAATTCGTAACAGTATGTATGTAATGTATGTTTGCAATGTAAGTGTGAATGTAATGTTATGTATGTATGTTTGTCGTGTAATGTAATGTGTTTATGTTATGTAATTTATGTTTGTGGAGTAATGTATGTATGCAATGTAATGTAATGCAAGTGTATGTACTGTAATGTAATGTATGTTATGTAATGTGTGTACGTATGTCATGTATGTTAGTAGTGTATGTACGTAATGTAGGCAATGTGATATAATGTATGCAATGTAATGTATGTATGTATTGTGTGTATGTAATGCATGTAATGTAATGTATGTACGTAATGTATGCAATGTAATGTATTTAATGTATGTATGTATGTATGTAATGTACTCTTCCGGTCAAAAGTTTAAGAACACCCCCATTTTTCCAGTTTTTACTTAAATTTAAGCAGTTCAAGTCCAGTGAATAACCTGAAATGGTACAAAGCTAAGCAGTAAACTGCCAGTGGTTTAAAAAAAAGTTTAGGTTACCAAAAACAGAAAAAGAATGTAAATTTAAGAGTTGTTAAAAAAGGCCCTTTTCAGGGAACAATGAATGCGTTAACAACTGCAGCTGTTCTGCAGCAATGGAAGTAAATTAAGCCTTGAAAGTTGATGAAAACAATTCTTACAGGTGTCCCAACTTTTGTTGATTGTCTTACAGGTGTCCCAACTTTTGTTGAAACCCTCTGTCTGCACAAAAGCAGTGTTGGAACAGATTGTGTTTCTGCACCCTATGAAGCATTATTTGGACAATATGGCACTGCAGGAAGTGGTATATTGCTGTCATAATGGTGAGAAAAAGACAATTAACAAAGGAACACAGACAAACCATTATAACCCTTAAAAGTGGAGGTCTTTCTTTTGGAGAAATTGCAAAGAAGCCAAGGTGTCAGCAAGTACCATTTCCTACACCATCAAAAGGCACTTGGAAACTGGAGGAAAGGCTGACAGAAAGAGGTCTGGCAGACCCAAAGCCACAACGCAATCAGAAGACAAGTTTCTGAGTCAACAGCTTGTGTGACAGGCGGCTCACAGGACAGCAGCTTCAAACACAGCTGAACACTGGTCGAAGTGAGGAAGTGTCAGTTTCAACTGTGAAGAGAAGACTTCGAGCTGCAGGTTTGACATGTCGAGTGGCAGTGAGAAAGCCAAACTAAGATGGCAAAATAAGAAAAAGAGGTTTGCCTGGGCCATGAAGCACCGCCAGTGGACCACTGAAAACTGGAAGGTCTTCTGGACCGATGAATCAAAATTTGAAATTTTCGGTTCATCACGCAGGGTTTTTGTACGCCATCGAGTCGGTGAAAGGATGGTTCCTCAGTGTGTGACACCAACTGTCAAACATGGAGGAGGAAGTGTGATGATCTGGGGCTCTTTTGATGTATCCAGAGTCAGCGACTTGCACCCTGAACCAAAAGGGCTACCACAGCATTTTGCAGCACCATGTAATACACTCTGGCCAACGCTGAGTTGGTCAGGGGTTCATCCTACAGCAAGATAATGACCCATAACATACCTCCAGGCTATGTCAGAACTACCTTAGAAGAAAATAACAAGATGGTAGGCTTCAAATTTATGGAATGGCCAGCACAGTCTCCAGATTTAAACCCCATCGAGCTGGTTTGGGATGAACTGGACAGAAGGTGAAAGTAAAGCAACCTTCAAGTGCAACACAGTGTTGGGAAGAACTTTCCAAACAATATTCGATTTCCATTGTGGAAAGAATGCCATGAGTATGTTCCGCTGTTATATCTGCAAAAGGTGGCAACTTTGATGAGTCAAAAATTTAGATTACATTTTGTTCAACAAAACGATTCCATGATTTCTTTTTTATTTGCAATTGTTTATTTGATCTATGCTTTAATATCAGAGCACATGGAACCATTAAACTGCTTAAATTTCAGGAAAAACTGGAAAAATGGGGGTGTTCTAAAACTTTTGACCGGTAGAGTATGTACGTAATGTATGTATGTTTGTAATGTAATGTAAAGTATATGTCATGTTATGTGTGTATGTCTGTAATGTTATGTATGTGTGTTTGTTTTGTAATGTATGTATGCATGTGATGCAATGTAATGCTTTGCTATGTATGTATTTAATGTTATGTATGTGTATCCGCTTTTCACCTACTGGTTGGTCAGCTCACCTGTTGTCACCCACAATTGTAACGTGAAATACTGACACTGAAGTGCCCAGAGGACCTAAATGACCCCCCCCCCCCACACCGAGAATCCAAAATACCCATATCCAAACGACCCTGAGGACCCAAAAGAATGAAAAGACCTAGAAAACCCTTAAAGACGCTGAAGACCTAAAAAACCCAAAAAAATCCTGAGGAACCAAAACAACCAAAAGACCGTGAATCCCCAAAGGTCCCAGAGGACTCAAAATACCCTGAAGACCCAACTGATTGAAAAGACCCTGAGGACCCAAAGAAATTCAGCAGAATGTAAAATGTAGCTTCAGGTCCCCAACGCCCCACTCCCCACCGACCTACACACATACACACACAAAAAATCCCAATTCCTCAACCCACCCTCCCAACTGTCCTCTCTCTGCCCCCCCCCACCAACCCAACCATCACACCCAAACTCTGTACTCTCCTTCCAATCCACAAACTCCCTCCCAACCCAATGTCCTGAACTCCCCCCACCTCAAAAGTCTTAAACCCTTTGTTTTTAGCCCCATCTCTCAATAGTGAAGAATAACTTAAAAAATAAATAATTCTCGTATCCGGATCTGGATTCGGATGTTCGACAAAATTGAATTGATTCGTCCTTGTCACACACCCAACCTGTCCACCAACTTTCATCCGAATCCATCCATAACTGAAGATAGAAAGAGAAAGAAGTGGGTTGACCTGCAATTCAAACTGAATGTTTTTCATGTGTTGTGATTAATCATCACCAATGAAGATGAACACACAAAGGACATGTTTCCCAATTTGTTACACTGCGCACACGAAGCAAAAAGTAGGGTTCAGCAATTGGTTCACTTCTGTCTGTCCCTCTCTCTATAAAAGTCTGTTTATGTTCAATTTAATGTTACATTTTGAACACAAATTGGAAAACGAACCTGAAGTTTTGCAGTGCAGGTATCCTGCACATAATGAAGGGGTAAAATGCCTTGATGAACCTTCGTTATACCGAAAGTCGTTTTCCATTATTACCTCCACCACCGAAGGTGAAGGAGGTTTTGTTTTCACCCTTTTCTATCTGTCTGTCTGTCTGTGTACAGGATATCTCAGAGTTGTGGACAGGTTCAGTGTGTGACAAGAATCTTATATATTATTTCCGAGTTTGTGGTTTCGTGTCGCGCTATCTTCGACTTTGTTCTGCGCTCGAGTCACGTGATATTCGGCTTACATTATCTCAAAGACCATATGAGGTGCATGGTACAAAAAAAAGTAAATAAAATGGTTCTGAAACAGTGAAATCGTATTCCACTTACTGCATTAAAGTAAAATTACTACTGATACTCTGCATCAGTTCCTTTCTCAAACACACCCACCCCAACATGTCGCACAGAGCGCGGGTTATGCTAGTGAACTGATTATATTTTGGTGAAGATCCAGATCTGTATCCAGATCCGACTACTAGTATTTTTTAAGTGATTCTTCACCATGAAGAGATAGGGTCAAAAACGATATCTCAAAAAGTTGTGGACAGGTTGGGTGTGTCACAAGGACGAATTGATTCGATTTTGGTAAAGATCAGAATCTTGATGTGGATACAAGAATTATTTAATTTTTAAAGTGCTTCTTCACCATTGAGGGATTGGGCTAAAAACGATATAGTATTGTATAGCATGATATTTCAAAAATGTATTGGGGCTCAATATACTCTCATAGATCAGGGATTACGTGGTGGAGGTATACGCTCTACCGAGTGCCCTTCTCGTTTCTTATGAGAAAATTACACTTTGTTTCCCAACCGGAATGTTTCAGTCTAAAAGTAAAGCCATATACTTGGTAACGATGCTTTTAGTTGCAAGTGACATTATATTATCTTGTACATTATTTCCGAGTTTGTGGTTTCGTGTCGCGCTATCATCGACTTTGTTCTGCGCTCGAGTAACGTGATATTCAGCTTACATTATCTCAAAGACCATATGAGGTGCATGGTACAAAAAAAAGTATATAAAATGGTTCTGAAACAGTGAAATCGTATTCCACTTACTGCATTAAAGTAAAATTACTACTGATACTCTGCATCAGTTCCTTTCTCAAACACACCCACCCCAACATGTGGAGCAGAGCGTGGGTTATGCTAGTTATTATTATTATTAACCTAATATAGAGACAGTAACACAACAATAAAGTTAATTTAGTTGTAACACTTACCAACACAATCTTGAATCCAAGTTTCCGTACAAGAAGGCGGTGACGGGAGGTGGTGGGGGAGATGGTTATTTTTAACCCTTTCATTCTGAAATGTTAATTATTTGTAAGCCTTCTGAAAAGTTAATCAGTGGAAAAACATATTGTACCTATCATCACCATGAAGTGACATTGCACAATCACCATGACAATGTGACAGCTCCTTCGTTGTTGCAAATGAAGACCTTTAAAAGCGATGAATAATCCCAAATGAAACCTTTCGTTATGCGAACCTTCATCAAACAGGGGATACTTGTACTTTGGCTCTGAATTTGTCCTGATCACACATGTGCAGAGAGGAGTGAGATTATTTTACTCTGTCTACCTGTCTGGCAGTCAAACAAAATTGAAAGTAATTCCAAATGGGAAACTCACTGTTTTTAAGGACGTCATAAAGGACACAAACAATAGGCACAAATAACTCATGTAACATCTTAAATAAGGTGGTGTAAAGACGACGCATCAATGGCGGTAAAATTCCAGAAATAATTGTTCTCTCCGACCTTTAAAATCTTTATTTTATTTCGATTTAATTATATACTTAAATACGAGAACACAAATCGTTGCCTTTTTAGTGCTGTACTTCCAAATCCCTCCAGTTTACCAGTACTTGGACATCTTAAATAAAGTGGTGTAAAAGACGACGCATCAATGGTGGTAAACTTCCAGAATTTATTGTTTTCTATGGCCTTTAAAATTATTATTTTATTTCAATTCAATGGACATTGTAGAATTTCAAACCCCTTCCATTTAGTAGCACCTTGGACAATATATTGTTACGAATCTGGAAACCATTCTCATTCACACATACAGTTGACCCAAAGTTTAGTTATTTCGTTAAGTATATGTAGATAGTTAGAACCTCTCCCCTATGTCTAATGGGAATTTCATGTGTATGTTGTGAGCTTCTTTCTAGTTAGTCTTTGCATTAAATCCTCCCTCCACTCCTTCAGCGCCATTATGCACGTGTTCGAGGCTACGGACATATGCGGGGTGTGAGATCACCTCAGGGCCGACTCCGCCCCAGCAAGATGGAATGTTCCCCTCGTCCAATCGGGGGTGAGATCACCTCAGGGCCGACTCCGCCCCAGCAAGATGGAATGTTCCCCTCGTCCAATCGGGAGTGAGATCACCTCAGGGCCGACTCCGCCCCAGCAATATGGAATGTTCCCCTCGTCCAATCGGGGGTGAGATCACCTCAGGGCTGACTCCGCCCCAGCAAGATGGAATGTTCCCCTCGTCCAATCGGGGGTGAGATCACCTCAGGGCCGACTCCGCCCCAGCAAGATGGAATGTTCCCCTCGTCCAATCGGGGGTGAGATCACCTCAGGGCCGACTCTGCCCTAGCAAGATGGAATGTTCCCCTCGTCCAATCGGGGGTGAGATCACCTCAGGGCCGACTCCGCCCCAGCAATATGGAATGTTCCCCTCGTCCAATCAGGGGTGAGATCACCTCAGAGCCGACCATGCCCTAGCCAGATGGAATGTTCGCCTCGTCCAATGAGGGGAGGACACCGATCGCCCGATGCCCCTGACCAATCCGGAGGCGAGTTACCTCAGAGCGGATCCCTCCACCCGCCCAGGGGAGGGATAAGAAGGGTGGCGAGCTGTCTCAGAGCGGTCTTGGTCTTTTTTGGGGTTCCTTGGTGGTCGGTAGTCATGTTGGTGCTTGTGGTGGTGGTGGTCGTGGCGGAGGTGTTTCGTGGTGCTCGTGTCGTCGATCGTCGTTCGTGGCAGCCAGGATCGTGGGCTTGTTGGATCCTGGGTAGTGGGTTCAAGTCCCACCGTGGTGGGTTGGAGTCGGTGAAACCGCACGAGGCGGCTTGGTACCCAGCCAGACTCTGACCCTCAGCTCTCCTTCCATCCCGAGCTGAAGGGCCGAAAAAAGACCCACGAGGTCCATTTCTTTTTTGGGTGTGTGTGTCTGTCTGTGGCTAGTCTTATAAGTAGAAATCATTTAAGTGATTCCATTGTATATTTGCCTGCATTCTTATTCGTGGTTAAGTCTGCTCTGTGTTTCCCCCCTCTTACATTGCAAATAACTATTAAATGTTCCAGTTCGTTGTCTGTGCTTTCTTTCAATGACCCAGTATGGTTTGGGCTTGAGAATTAGTGAGGCCGCTTGTGCCGTAAATTGCAATTTGGACCGGCAGGTTTTGGTAATTCCCGCTCAGTTACACCAGACCCGAGTCGGTAACAGCGACTCAGTTCGGACGAAGCCTGCCGAGGGTATGGCTTCCCCGGTAGTTAGACGGCGTGGGTATTTAGGTAAACTGGAATAGACAAATAAACCCTACCCCACGCCATCAAAATATTGGCGACCATGGTCGATTAAGCGACCCGTCAACTTCGGAGTTATCCGGAGCGACGACCTTCAATTCCGGGTGTTCGGAGGGAGACGGCCCAACTGCTCCGTCGAGCGGTCGTTCCTCTCCCCCGAACCACAACAATATTACGGCATTTTGTGTCATCACGACCATTCAAGTTTTGTCGCTCGTAGACCCCATGTCCTTGTTTCTCAAGATAGTGCAGGGTAATGTGTTCTATGAACTCTGATTTGTTCAGTATTTGTTTTCAAATGTCCTTTGATGCTTGTGTTAAATTGTGTGCATGGACTGTATCCGATATAATAGCAGAAATATTATAATCACATCCCCATGGCATGGCAGGAGAAAACCTCAGGCAAAATAAAATAAATAACTAAATATATATATATATATATATATATATATATACATATATATATATATATATATATATATATATATATATATATATATATATATATATATATATATATATATATATATATATATATATATATATATATATATATATATATATATATATATATATATATATATATATATATATATATATATATATACACACGTGTGTGTGTGTGTGTGTGTGTGTGTGAGAAGAATGGTTGACACTTGGTTGAACGAATAACAAAGCATTTATTTCCTTTTGCACAAAAGCCTTAAAAATAATGTTGCTTTTCATAAAACAAAGAGTGAAAATAAAATGATGTGGAATTACATCACACCCATCCTGGAAGCACTTTGAAACACTTGACAAATACATATATTTAGGCAATAAAATGTGAAAGTGTAACAAAGTAAAACAGATCAATACTACTCGATGGAAAATGTCCGTTAATATAATATATGTTAGACGTGAAGTTTCAATATATATTTATATATCTATACCTACTTTAAAAAAAACAAGAACATCATGGTGTTAAAGCAATGTAGATATATCATTTGTATAATAATTTGTAAAATATTTTGCATGAAATGGAATATACTTTCAACATACAAAAATACAAGTTTATTTCGTAAGTTTTTGGTGCAAGATATTCTGATTGTCCCTTTTGCTAGTAACATAAAGCGAGCCAGTTGTTTTGCTTTCCATTAAGTAATGCCGACCTGTTCACAACTCAACTATTAAAGAGTGAAGTAATAAAAAAGGTATTTTTTTTCTCTTTATAATCAGCAATATCATTAAAAATCCAATGCTATTAAACCAGAGATCATTGCATACAAATATTGCATCTCATTTCATACTTGCACTGTATCTTCAAATTTTAGAAAGAAAGAGAGAGAATACTTGATGTTGTGAACTTCAGACACTAAAAATGTTTGAAAATCTTTACTGCTAAGTTGGTCTTTCATTTCAGGATTAAGCATGGATGGTACAGTAAGACTGATTGTGATCACAAGTTTAAAACATAAACAAAAGAAACGGAAGAAAACAGACCATTTCAGAGGCCTATGACAACAAAGTATAAGAGTGAGCAATCGTGATAGTAAATAATTCAGCAGTGTATCAACAGTATTCGAACAGCACTATCCCAGAAGAATGGTTTTATAAGAGTGCACCTCTTAAGACAACAGCCTTAGGAAACATCCACAACAGTGCAGAACAAAGCAGCCATATGCACAATGGGTGGGTATGCTGGCTTGTCATTTGTTTACATCCACCATTCCCAATATTTACAGATGAGCTCTCTCTGCACAAACCACAGTAATCTGAAACTAACACTTCTATAAACACCAGATGCTTCTGGGCAACAATATTTTCAAAATTTTCAACTTACCAAAGCCATCTGACTGCATGTAAAGAACTCACCAGGAATAATGATGTAAAAAAGAGGTTACAATTAGATTATCTTTGTGGTGGTAAAATGTTTAAACGTACTTTACACTTCGTGCCAAGTATCAATTATAAAGTTATGGTGTGACAGGCACTTGCCATGTAAATAAGCATTGCCTTCACATGCCCACAACCTTGTTCTGTCTCATTGAAATATATTTTTGTAATCCCACACAATTAATCATGAGGATGTTCCACTTTGGCACAGTAATCAAAATAATACTACATCTTTGAGAAAAATTGAGCTCCTTAAACTAGGTTCAGCTTTTTTAAAGATGTGAATGTAGATGGGGAACTTTGATGCTGCTGTTCATGGCCCTGCAACATCACAACACCCTCAGAAGTGCACATCCCAAACTAACCATGAGCTTAAAGTATAACTAACTAACTTGTAGATGTGCAGAAAATATTTAGAAAAAAAAAAAAATCAAACCCATAATATAAAACAGATTTGGCCAAAAGCAGCACCAAATGCAAGTCAGCAAATGTTTCAAGTTAAGAAATATACAAATGTTATTCTTTCATTTCTGCCAAAGACATTGCCAAATCACAAATTACACGTACGACACCACCATTCCGAGCAAGAAACAAACTGAGAAACCTTGGCATTTGCACTTGCAGAGTCATGTGCTTTATTACAACGCCTCCGGCTCTCCTCCATGTCAGAGATTTGATCCAGACTTGATGGACAAGATCCTTAAGTGGATAACACGGTGCCCTGTTTGTATACAGCGTGGTAAGCATTACGAAGCAGTGCATAAGGAAAACACGATTCCAGGAGATCCATGGTGAGAAATGGTGACTCTTGGACAATCTGTAATGAAGCGATTACAAAAGGGAAATCAAGATGAGAAACGATAATAACCATTTTAGTTGCAACTAGTTTAATCACTGGTAGCTCTGTGCCAAACAAATCATGGCATAGATTTTTTTTATTTCCATCACTCTCAACTGTGGAAAATATTAGTTCTTTGTGGGAAAAATCAGTTTGAATTTCAAATGTCTTGTTATACTTTTACAACACTTGACTTCACAAACAAATGCCATTCTTGCACTATCCATATTTGGGCCAGTCTTTTAAGCATTCCCAGATGAGCAAATGACTCCTGACGCTGGGAACCAAAGCTCAAATCCCACAAATATAACAATATGTAGTTGTCATGTAAAAGTGCACATCTACAAGAGTCTTTGGCCTGCAGAGATTTATGCACAAGCTCCTCAACAAGTCTTAGATCGATGTTTAAACAATACAGCAACACCGATTTTAAAATAAAAAAGTTTCCTTCGTCTCCTCTGGATGGTGTCATGAGATTTATTTCGTTTATTTCGTTTATTTCACATATAAAATGCGTTGAGTTGTTTCAGCATTTACGTTTTCTCAGACATGTCCAAACAGCTTCCAAAACAGTCTGCTTTGAATGCTTAGTAAAAGTTAAAGCAGAAAATAAACTGAATATGCACCGCAAAATGCATTTACATATTCAAAGAAAGCACATCGGAAAGAAAGACATAGGCACTATCAATGATAGCCAGCTGCCGACACAACCAGAATGAGACCAAGCAAACAAACTGTGCAGACCGTTGCAGTCCCCCAGATAATGCAAAAGTCGATACCCGTGTGAACGGTAACATTTTACAATGGTTTTAATGCCTGTTAAAATGACAGTGACTCGGTTGGAGTTGTCTCATGTCTTTTTTTCACACCGTATAGTAACCTGGATGCCAGGCCACGTGATCTGACCAGTACTTCCGTCCAGACGTTGCGATGACATGCGGTAACTGTGTGGTCAGTTGAACAGAAGGAGGGTAATTGCATCACTATATTCTGTAATTTATGTGTTGTTTTATTGTGTAAGTGTCATGAATGATCATACAAACGAACTTGCCTAGCGTTGTAAATTGTAGACTATTCACATTTGCAGGGTTATTTGAAAGCTTGCTTGTCAAGTTGAGGCCCAGTCTCTAGGCCTGATGTAGAGTTCGTGTGGATTTACTGTCGCAATTTAATCACCGGTAGCTCCGCCGGTATGTTATAGTATGTCATGTATATTGTATGTATATTATATATTATGTGGATACAGGCGCTGCATGTGTTCCATCAAATTGAATATCACCCAACTGGTGACTATGTGCCAATAATCATTGTATTACTATTTTCTGCAAATAGTTTCTTTACAATAAGGAATACAAAGGGTTAATGTGATGTGGACAATCTTAGAAATGGTACTAAAATATGTACTTTATAGACAGTTTGTGAGTCGATTGTGGTGAAATGATCCCACCCCAAAATCCAGTTATAGAGATTATATATTGTAACAAAGAACTGTCCTGTATGGATTTCATCATTCTGTTTATATTTTGTATGTAGCGGTGTGTCCCTGCTCTTTTTGTTGGACAATAAATATTGCCTGGGTATATTTTCCAATAAAAGAATACCGGAGAAAGGACTATTTATTCCCCGTTACACCTGTTAAACCAATCTCCATTCATCAACTTTTAGCTAATAGAGTTGACTTTAAAAAATAAATTCGTCTTTTTTGGAACCAATGTTGTAAATTTTTGTGAAATTAGTCTTGTCTTTTAAAATATACTGTATATTTCACTAAACCAAGACAGTCTTGGAACAAAAGGGCAGCAAACATTTTCCATTGCTCATTATCTTCCTGAGTAAACCATTCTGAATAGAAAGTGTTAATAAGTGACATCAATAGGCATCTACCTTTACCATTATTACTTCCTTTGACTCACATGACCATCTTTCATACTCCATAGCACACGTTATACAATAATACAGCCAAACCTCCTCCAATGCGGCTTCTACGACCATGGTTTCACATTTACATGCTGGATTAAATACAACAAAACCTTCAAAATGTGCAGATGAGTTTCACATTTACGTGAGCGTTGCAAGCATCTGTGAGGTGTTTACGTTGACACTATCTCAGGTAGTTGCACCAACAAGTAGGTAATGTCGCTGTGGACGTGAGAACTCTGCTTGGTGTAATTGCTTTTGCTGGCAACCGCGGTTGTTTTACAACTTGTTGGGTCGCGGAGTTTTCTGTGGTCTGGGGGACTCGGGGTCGGTTCTGGCGGCGGGTCTGAGTGCGCATCTCGTGAAGCCAGCGCATGTGCTGATACCGTAACAATATTATCTTATAAATAAAAAGAATAATTTTTCATTATAATAATGTGGTCATTTCTTCTTCTTCTTCAACAAAAACAAATATATGAACAAACATCAATAAAAAGAATAATTGCCGTCACTCTGACTCTGCTCCTACTCTTCCTACATGGCAACGGTGGGAGACTAGGCAGGAGGAGGCTCATCCTGCTGCAAAACGAAGGCAGACTAAACAGCGCCGATTGGCTGAGGCTATGTGCTTAGTACAAATAATGGCGGTGGGTGTGTTTTGAATTTTCTTAATTATTTTTTCCTGGTAAACATTTTCTCCAGGATAAGGAGCTCGATAACGAATCAGCGTTGTGCGAGGCATCACTGTAAATTGATTTTCCTTCTTTGGTGATCATCAATACCAGCAATTGGTTCTTTCATTCCACAAGAAATTCAGCCAAAGCAATGCAAACTCATAAGGACAGAAGAGAATAGAACAATCTGAACAGATTGCATCTCTATCGCATACCAGGTCCAAGAGAAGGTAGACAGACTCTCGGTTTCTAGTTGTCAGCTTGTCCGTTTCTTGACCAATTTTGAGCAGGCTGGATGATGCCAGCTGGGGAAAAAAAACAACAACCATTACTGAGATCATTTCACGAGTTCCCCCAACATAATGTCTCAATAAAAAAATAAAGAAACATTCCTTTCCCAAAACAATATTGCAGACAATAATGTGGTTGTTCATATAATTCATGCATATCCATCATGTATATGAGAAAATTGTAATCAAACAAACACCAGGACAATACTGCACAATGTGCAAGGATGAACCATTGTACTTTAGTGAACACGAAAACATTTTAAAATTGTGATTTTAAATTTTTTTTCAATTACTGCACTCTTGTGTGACCAAGAGTGCACCATGTTGTTAAAGTGTCACCGTTTCAAAGGATGTCTTGTTGTACATCAATGGTCACAAAAACTTACAGCAAGGAATTCTTTGAGTCTCTCCTCCACATTGCCTTTATTGATTGTGAAAAGGGCCGCTGCGAGCTGGTTTATGGCTGTCGCCAGACAGTGAATGTTGTTCTGGTGTCCTAAAAGCGAAACATGTAAAAACAACATTATTTTGTGCAACGATCTATAAACATCAGAGTTAACAATTTCGCATTCATAAGCAAGGCCACTTCAACATCCCACAATCAAGTACAACAATCAAAACATCGACTTGATTGCATAAACAATCTTTCACCACTATTACATCTAACATGAACAGAAAGATTACATTATATGGAAACAAGAAAAATTTAACATTTATTTTGACGGACGGACGGATGAACAAACCATATATTGAAGCGTCTATGCCGTTTAAAAATACCAGCAGATATTATAATTATGATCCTACACATATGGTTTAAAAATTGTCAATTTGGGATGGAGTTTGACAGCAAGGTGCAGTAGTGGTCTTTTTTAACCATCATACTAAAATAACCCATTTGATGTCTGTCTGTCTGACCGTGATGCATTCAGTCGTTACTTATCCAATCTCAAGCAAACTTGCCAGGGGGATTAAAGGTCACACAGCAGAGGTTGTAGCAACTTAATTTGCCCTCTTCCCTGAGATGTATTGAGTGGTTTATGCTAGCACACATATGGGGTGCTGTGGGGGCTAGACCGGGTGTGTTACGTAAGTCATGTGACTGGTTCCTGTTCCAGACGTGTGCTGAGCCTGTGAGTATAATAAACCTATTGTTCCCACTATTGAGTCTTCATCGCTATTTGAATGCATCACAGTGGCGACGAGGATGTCTGTGCATCGGCATATTGCAAGAATACACAGTGGGGGAGGATTGGGATGATTATGCCAAACGTTTGAAGCAGTACTTCATAGCCAACAAAATGGACACTGATGCAGACACTGAAAGGTGGTTGGATGTATACTGACTGTCTGCGGCACTCCGATGTGCAGCCTCATCAAATATCTTCTTGCTCCAGAAAACCCTTCTGTCAAGGCATATGAAGAGCTCGTTTTAATAAATGACTGAACCTCCTCAAGAGGATTGTTGAGAAAGTCGATGGGTTTGTCAGATGGTCCTTTTGGAGAGAGAAAGTAAGTGTCAGATTTGTCAGGATTGAAGGACGTATTCCAAGTGTTTGATCATCTTGTGATTTTTTTAAAGCTCTGAAGAGAGGAAAGAAGCTGCTGCCTGCCTGTCTGAAGGATGAGGGATGTCATGGCAGAGGGTGGTGTCATCAGCAAATAGATAAAGAGGGTTTTCCAGAGAGTCAGAGAGATCATTGATGAAGATCAGGAATAGGACTGGGCTCAGAACACTGCCTTGGACTGGGAGAGGAGAGGAAAGGATTCTGTTGAGTGCCACACGATGACTGCGAGAACAGAGGAAGTCAGTAAGCCATGTGTGTAGTTGGCCTGTGATGCCATAGGCAGACTTTGGAGAGCAAGGCAGGATACCAAACTCCATGATTACCACATATGTGTGATATTGTCACGTATCTTGCCCCATGTCATAACCGCTAGTTAATACAGTCGGGCGTGACGTTGCAAATGATGAAGCCAACTTGGTTTGTGAATGACAAAATGGTTTCAATTCACTTACAGGCTGTTAGTGAGTAGTTTTTACCAGCCCGTGTGCAGTAACGCCTGTGCGTGCCAGCAATCCGCCTCTTTAAGGGATTAACTTGAATTAACAATTTATCTCGTGAGGGCAATCCAATTAAGCCAGACAGTGGAACACGGCAAGACGATTCAGAAGGGCAGATGTGATTGAGCATGGTGGGCACGTCTCTTAATACATCCTTACTATAATTCATGGACCGTTGTTTGTTACTTGCAAAATCGAAGATTTTTCAAGTGCACTGGTCAGTCGATTTTGTTATTCTGTCTGTCTTTTGCCTGCAGGTCACAATTTTAAACCAATCTTCACAAAACTTGACCACATGGTATAGTTAGTTTTGTTTTGAGCAAGAAGCCTATCGTTTTTGAGGTCAAAAGGTCAGCATAGGCCAAAAACTAAGGTGAGATTTCTAAAATCCTCAATTTTCATCCGATTAACTTGAAATTTGAAGAGGATTTATATTTCAGGTCACTGAATTCAACTAGTCAATTATTATTGAGGTCAACAAAGGCCAAAAGGTCAAAAGAGGTCAAAGTTTTAACGGTACCTACTTGCTATGGGTACCGACCATAAAATTTTTTCGGAGAAAATGCTTCAGACGTGAACCCCCCCCCCAAAAACCCCCTCCCCCGGGATTTGTGAGAAGTTGGCAAGCTGCAAACGTTTGAATACGGTATATCACTGTAAGACCAAGCAGCACATCGTCATCAGAAGGCCCTCACAACCCAAGTTGAGATTGCATCCCTGGGTTTGGGAACCCCTGGTCTTAAGGATATGTTCCAATCGTAGTTATGGGTCTTCGGTGTTTTTTTTTATAGTTTCAGAGTCAATGGGCTGTGAGATGTCAAAGTTGTCTTTAGAGGCTAAACCACTAAAGGGTCAAAATGGTATGTTCCAATTAATAGTTGGGAGTCTACATGGGTCTAACGGGGTCTATAGCGTCTAAAGGGTCAAAAGAGGCCTTTTTGTCAAAAAGGGTTTAAAGGTCAAAAAGGGGTCTAAAGGTCAAAAGGGGTCAAAGGGTATGACATTCCAATGGTATGTAATTAATGGAAGTCATTACAGTGCAACTGACGTTCAAACAGTACTTATCGAGGATCAGGATCTGGATCTTCACCAAAATTGAATAAATTTGTTCTCGTCACACACCCAAAACATTCACCAAGTTTCGTCCGAATCCACCCATAACTGTTTGAGATATCCTGCTCACTGAAAGACAAACAAACAGGTGTGAAAACGTAACCTCTGTACACCTTCAGTGACAGGGGTAATTAAAAGACTTCAGTATGTAGTGTAACTTTTTACACACACACACACACACACACACACACACACACACACACACACACACACACACACACACACACACACACACACACACACACACACACACACACACACACACACACACACACACACACTTTTATAGTACAAATTATCAGTCAAAATACATAATAGGGGTATGCCACAAAACATTTGTTTGCAGTATCGTTTTAAGCCTGGTGTTGGCTTCGTGGTTAGGGTGGTGGTTAGGGAGATCTCTCTCAGATGCACCTCTCACATTTACCTTTAGGATAGGGTTTATAAACAACCAAATATAAAACCAAATTAATGACCAATCCTGCCTTCCTCTCCAAACTCTCTGCCAAATGACATCCAAGGCCACTCAACACACAAATTACCGACATTCTCAACTGTCCTAATCAACATGTGGCTCTCAAAGGAATATTATCATCTCCTCTCCTGGTCAATGGTGGAGTGCCCAAAGCAGTGTCTTAGGCCCAGTCCTATTCCTCATCTTCATCGACAATCTTTCTGACTCCATGTAAAATCCTTTTTATCTCTTTGCTGATGACACCACCTTCAGATAGACAGGCAGCAGTCTCTTCCCTCTCTGCAGACCTTGATAGAATCATGAGCTTGTCCTATTACCTTCCTTTAGTCTTTCACAGTTCCTTTTACTGTTTAACACCTCTCTTTATTCCTATTTCCCCTTTTAATATCTTCCCCCACATACCTGCACCCCATTTTTCTCTTCATTTTTGGGGCATGAGCTGCTTGCCCTCGTGTTCATGAAAAAAACAGCATCTGCTGACTTTGATCCGGTTTTAAGGTTGGGGTAATGGCAGTCACCCTGATCATGAGGCATTGTCAATGGATTTGGGAGAACTTTCAGTTCTATAGCAGGCAACGCCCGCCTCAAGTGAGGCAGCCCCTCGCCAATAGGTATCCTGGTCAGCCTGTCTTTTCTGTCTGGTCTGAGCCAACCGGACTCGGTCAAAAACCGAAGAGACAATAATGCCAGGCTTACGGAAAACGAAGAAGCATACATTGTCAGAATGAGTCAGTATGTTTTATCAACTACTTGTAAAGCTGTTTTTAAAAAGTGTAATTCCTCCAAATGTTTGTGTTGTAAAGTTTTTAGACCTTGTGAAACTTTTGTTTGTCATGTGACAGGTAAGACTTTTGTTGTTGATTGTGAATGTTTGTTGGGATGCAAATCAAGGTACATCATTATTTATCTTACTTGTGGAGATTGTGGATTGCAATATGTTGGTAAAACTTCTCAATGTTTACTTCAACGTTTGAATGGATATCGGTCTGCTGTATCATCTGGTAATAAGACATATTTCTATAATCATTTCAATGAAGTTGGATATGCTTTTAGTAGTTGTTCTATTCAAATTATAGATCAGTTAATGTTAATGATTTTGATAATAAAGAGGAGTGTAATGTTGAGCTTGGACACAAAGAGAATTTTTGGATCAGGACACCATGTGCGATCTATCCTTTGGGGCTTAATGACAGGGTACAAGGTACTGGGTCAGCTTCTCAAGGTAATGTTTTTGGTAACAAGTATTTTTCTGATCCAATCAGGAGACTCAGAGGTCACCGGTGTCGTAGTCAGTGTCGTACGGCTCCAAAGATGGAAATTTCAGGGATAATTGACAAGCTTAAAGGTTTTTTTATGAAGGAAAGGGTTATTCAAGATTTTTAATGTTCTTCTGAGGTCATGTTCCAAACAAGTGTTAGCTAATACTCTCTGCAGTTTAGCAGGTTCATATGACATGTGCTCGTTATTAATCGAAGCTTTTTGTAGCAGGGTTGTGGTGAAGAAGTTTATTCCCAAAGTTGATCGGATCCACAAGTTCTTAGTTTGTGATTTTTTCAGCAAGCAGGTGGATCGGCTTCATTCTATTTTTAGGGATACCAGTATGGAGAGTTTATTACCAGATCAAGTAAGGGAGCGAACCACATTGAAGGTTTATTTCACTTTCACTCAGACTATTGGAAAATTCTTATTCAGTTATGGTAAATTTCTTAAAACTCTTATATAGATATAGTGAAGGACATTTTGGAAACAGACTGTGCATATTCATCTTCCCCTTTTTTACATGGTCCTTGTGGACACGTAGTTTCTGGGGATTTGAATATAATTAGTAATCGTGAAACTAGCGATCTCATGAAAGTGGGAGCTAAATAGAGGGAACTAATAACTCAACCTTGGAGCTGCATTATGTCTTAAATTGTGGATTTTGTGTCTAATTCTGTTAAGAAAATGTGCACCAAGGTTAATTTATCTGTAAACAGTTTTATTGCATGGTTTAACAGACTTGTGGAAGTCCTGGATAAAGGATTAAGTTTTTTAGTAGTCGCGGCTTGCTTTCACTGGGTCGGTCTCAACGAGTGTTGAACAATCCAAGTGTTCGTAAAGACATTCGGGATCTCCATGATAGGTATGTAATAAATACTTCCAGCAGATAAGGCTGCAAATAATTTTGTTGTGGTTTGTAAAAAGTTTTATGTGGAGGTTTTATTAAGAGAGTGAGGCATCGATACAGTTACTTTCACTAGTATAGGAAATTGTCCTTGTAATGGAAATTGTCCATAGCACATATGTTCCTTGTCATCAGTCATTCCAAGATATTATCTCTGAGAATCAGGAAGTTTTCGTTAATAATTTCAGTATTAAATGTGAAGAGATAAATCTTTGTATTCCTCGACTTTTCCGGATTCCTAAGCTTCATAAGAATTCGTACAGGTATCGGGTTATAGCGGGTGCAAGGCAGTGTTCTACCAAACAGTTATCGGTTATAGTTAATTCAGGCTTACAAGTTGTGAGAGAACAGTTCAGGGAATTCTGAAAATTTGATTCCTCAATATCAAATCAGGTGAAGTTTTTAATTTTTCAACTTTGTATACAAATGTGGATTTAGTACTAGTGAGGGATTCACTCTTCAAAGTGATTGACAAGGTTTTTAACTCTTTTAATAAGTTTTTGTGTGTCAAGTTCGATAAAGCATTCTTTTCTAAAAATAAATAATTAAGTTTTCATTGTTTTGATAAGCAGAAGTTTAAGGATGCTGTTTATTGTATTTTATTTAATACTTGTGTCTTTTTGTGGGATAATGTTTCAACAGGTTAAGGGTATTCCCATCAGGGGGAATTGTAGCCCCCAACTAACGGATGTTTTTCTTATTTTCTGTGAATTTTCATTCATGCAGAAACTGATGAAGGAGAAAGAAAATTAGGATTAGTTAAAATATTATCTCATACATGTCATTATATAGATGATATTTGTGTGGTTAACTCTAATTTTTTTGATAGACAGCTTCACAAGATTTATCCAGATCGCCTGATTGTAAACAGGAGTGGTAATGATTGTACAGTTGCTCCATCAAGTACAGTTGTACAAGTGTATATCATGAAGTTGATGATTTCAGTTTCCCTGTAGTCTTGTACACCTTTCTAGGTCGCAATGTACCAATGAAAATGGGTTTCAATGTCTTTTCATCTCAGATACTTGGATTTGCAAGAATTTGTGGAACGTGCTGAGAAGGTTTTTATCATCACGTTAAACAGGATATTTGGATGATTGTTTCAACAGGTCTTGTGAGAATGTCTTTGGACTCCACATCACCTTTTGTTTAAGTTTGGTTGGTTTTCATGTAAACAAGTTCCGATTGCATTGCTTTTGATATAATAATCACGAAATTAATTATTTTAGTGAGGTACATTCTTTAATTAATACTATTGGTTCAACATATACAGGATATATATATATATATATATATATATATATATATATATATATATATATATATATATATATATATATATATATATATTAAATAAAGGGGGTATTTAGATAAAAAATAAATTAAATAAAAAGAATAAATAAATAAGCAAAATAATTAATTAATATTATTTATAAAATACATTATAAATTAGCATTAAGATAATTTCTTGGTGGTTGCTCGGATACGCAGTGCAGCAACCAAAATGGGCTCCGGAGCAATACTAAGGCCTAGGTCACATTGTCCACGGCGGCCGTGGGGTCTCCAAAATCTACGGCCACTAGCAATTATACGGCGGCCGCAGTATTTCCACGGTCACACAATGTAGCAGTCACATATGTTTTTATTTTTCGGGGAGCTGCACGGCGTATTTATAAATTGTGGAGACCGAAAACGTGGGTTTCCGTACGGTCTTTGATTTGATGTCGCACGGTGACCTTAGAGCGTTCCCGCGGCGGCCATATAATTTTCAAAGCAGACGCAAGGTGCCCGCAAGGCGACCGCAGGGGCCCTAAAGCGAACGTGAGCCCAGACGGATGGTAACGAATGGGTTAATTTTTTTTTTTTTTACCAGTTCTTTTGTTTCGGCTTGTCGAATTGCTACGGCGAATGTAGAAATGAACAAAGTTATAACTCTGCGTTATAATTCCACGGCGACCTTACGGCCTGTAAAATATAGCCATACGGCGTAGGGCCACCCTGAGGCCACCTCAGAAACTCTGCGGCCGCCGCACGTTTCTGTCAATTCAGAGGGCGTGCGGCCACCGTATCCTCACTGTAGAGCAAATGTGACTTAGGCCTTCGGTCTTAGAGATTGTGGAGACCGAAAGCATGGGGTTGCCGTAGGTCTTTGATTTGATGTCGCACGGTGACCTTAAGGGGGCCCTGCGGCGGCCATAGAATTTTCAAGGCAGACGCAAGGTAGCCTCAAGGTGCCCGCAAGGCGACTGCAGGGGGCCCTAAGGCGAACGTGCGGCCAGACGGACGGTAACGAATGGGTTAATTTTTTTTAATCTTTTTTTTCAGCTTGTCGAATTGCTACGGCGAACGTAGAAATGAAAAAAAGTTATAACTCCGCGTTATAATTCCACGGCGACCTTACGACCTGTAAAATATAGCCAAACGGCGTAGGGCCACCCTGAGGCCACTGCAGAAACTCTGGCCGCCGCACGTTTCTGTCAATTCAGAGGGCGTACGGCCGCCGTGTCCTCGCCGTAGAGCAAATGTGACTTAGGCCTAAGCGTCGGGCCCCCTTCATCTGGGCGCTCTTCAAATGTTATTTAAACAACCTGTATGGAGGTTTCTATATTTTCATCATCAGACACACACACTCATGTTTAAGGGAAATTGGGGTGTTATTCACTTATTCCTACATACAGATTCATTTAACACACTTCATCCGGATGGGGTGTGAACTCCTGTGTTCATTTACATCATTGTCGCGATTGTGATCATGTAAATTCTTCCCACAGTCGTTTATTTTACGAGGGAGGGTGTCACTATCCATGGCAATGGCATACCGCCGAATCACCCTGAGTGGCTTGGAGGGAGACACAAAATAAAGTCGTCCCTCCTGTTTTATCCTCACAAGACTGTGTGGGGTAAGTATTCCATGAATACCATCGACTTTTTGATGGATTCAAGAGAATGCTGTTCCTAGCCATGGGAAGCAAGTTGAAGCTGACAATTCTGGCATTAACCCAGGCAAAATATGGAGCCAGAAGGGGGGGGGGGGAGTTGATGAAGCATGGGAGTGAGTCAGAGGTTCGCGCATTCGATCAGGATTCACTTGGGGAGGAATTGAAATGCTCTATGTTGGGGATCAACAAACAATAAGGGAAGAAGTGGAGAGAAAAGACAAAAGGAGGAGAGATTAACCAGATAAGATGAAGCAAAAGAAAGTTGTTGCTCTTCTTTCAGCTGCTCCCGTTAGGGGTCGCCACAGCGGATAATCCGTTATGATCTGCATACTGATTTGGCATATAATAGGTTTTATGCCGGATGCCGTTCCTGACGCAACCCTGGTCGCCTCTTGCAACACAGGGATAAGGATTGTGTTTCGCCATGATTCCGGGCTGCCCTACACCCTCTCATAGCAGGCTCTCATCGCGGCCCAATGCAGAGCTCCCGTCCTCAAGCGATCCTCCAACCCAAGCCTCCGAGTAGCCGGATTACAGGAGCACGCCACTACGCCCGGTATGAAGTAAAATAAAGTAAAAGAGGAAAAATAAAGACCAGAAAGACACGAGCCTTCAGGAAGACGAGTTTTCAATTCCACCTTACTTATTTTAGTTTATCTTTTCATGAAAACTGAACAAACCTTGTTCCTTCATGGAAATCTAGAAAAATCTGATCAACGTGGGTACACGTGAGTATTGAGATGACGGATGCATTGAGAGACACCGAGTGCAATAAGTCATGGAGATTCAATGGAACAAACCTTCCAATGTGGGGCTGTACTGAGAGGTAGGCAAGCTTGCCAGAGATGGCAGCGAAACTGCTACAAACACCATGAGCAGGCAGGCAAACTTGTATTCATCCTCTGCATTTGATTCTGTAGAAACAAATTAATAATACACAAACCTTCAATAAGAATAGGAAATAGATATTGGACTTCAGCACAGCAGTGAACCAGAGAGTTCATAGCGCACGATACCCCATGCAGTGTTACTTAAATTATATTTCAATTTTAATATAATAATGATTATAACGCTCGTTAAAAGCCCCCGAAAGTTTCGGGCTGTTGAAGTAGTTTAGAAGCAATCCAGAATACCGCCCTCATACACCGACTCGTTGAACCTTTATTTAAGTTGAAATACGTCTTGTAAAACTGGAGGTTCTTGGAAGTATTATGATGGACGATTTGTGTACAACAGTCTTCAATGATATAATTAAATTTCAGTAAAATAAAGATTGTAAAAGTCATATAAATAAATTAATTCTGGAATTTATCACCATTTTCTGCAGTGTCTATGACATCACCTTGTCTGACATGTTACATGAGTTCTTTGTGCCTGTTGTTTGTATCCTTGATGACGTCCTTAAAAACAGTAAGTTTCCTGTTTGGAATAATTTACAATTTTGTTTGACTGCCAGGCAGGCATACGGAGTAAAAAATATGACCTCACTCCTCTCTCGAGGTCAGGACAAATTCTGAGCCAATATACGGTAAAACGAGAAACTTGTCTTCCGATCCATGTTCGAAATATAACATTCAGTTTAAATAAGTTGGTTGTTCCTCGATCATAAACTGACAAGACAGACAGACAGACATGAACCGATTGCTTAACATGCATGGGGGTAATAAATCAAAACAACAACACCTTCCCACTGCACATGATATAAATAATTGCTTGTATGAATTTGCTATTCCATGTGGAATGAAAACACATCTGGCCTCAAACCTGCGGACTCCAAAAAGTTTGATTTTCTGAATAAATGAAAGTAGAGGATGGCAATGCTCATTTACCTTTGGTAGAAAGGTAAGCCCATATGCCCTACAAAGCATCAGAGTGTATATGGCAATTGGTCCGTCGCATTCTGTTGCTGATAAACTCAAGACAGGTCACCATTCTGTTGCAGGGTGCTGCATATTTGGGTAGAAATTTGGAATCTGGCTCGGAGAATGGTGTACAATGGCTTACTTTGGTGATAAACACTGCAATCTTTACCATTCAGTGATAAATTCTGGCAGATTGGACAACGGGCATAATGTCCCTCAAAGGATGGCACACTTGACGATGCAACACCCCCCCCCCCTGCATGGCATTAGGGAAATGATATTTATAGTTGGGTTGAGAAATGAATACAGACTGTAAAGCTGATGGGTGAGCACACTATCATCGAGCTATTCTATCGGACACACATGTAAAATGACTACAAGCACATGTTCCCTCTGCAAGCAGCCTGGAGAGGGGGGGGGGGGGAGGTCAGTGAGGCAAATTAATTTTGTACCCATGGCTAGTAATACTTCCTCTGTCCAGCAGGATTGAGTAAACCACTTGCACTGTACCATGTGCACAGTAGAAGATCGGAAGTTGTCTTCCCATACTCATAAGGAGGGGGGAGGGGTAGGGGGATTATTTTGTGCTGGTGACCTGGTTATGGGTACTCCCAGCACATCAGCTATGCAAAATTTGGTGGATATCAGTCAATTCGCTTTTATTTCTATAAAGTTCAGACATGCACACTTACACACATAAAGGTGGTGGACAAGAAAATGGAAAACCAACAGAATGTCACATAGTTGGGTGTTGGGCCACAATGTGCATCCAGGACGGCATGGATACAACATGGCGTGGAGTCAACAAGGGTCTGGAACTGTACATGAGAAAGAAATGAACTGGAAGAATGATTTATTATGGGATATGCTGACCGAGCTCAAGGCTCAACTCATTCACCAAGATAACCGAAGGTCACCCCAAAACCAGGTGACAGAAAGTCTGAATTCCTAGACTGACCAAAAGCCTGATCATTGGCTCAGAGCATCGTGCCCCACAATAAATCTTTTCCCCAGTCTGTTTCACTTTAATGTAGGAGTGTAGCAATCACATTACTCGAACATGGCAGTCTCAACAAAAACCATCCCCAAAGTTCTGTTGATACTCCATCACTGTGCCAAGTGCTAATGATCCTGGTTTTATCATCAGATGTATCTTTTGTTTAACCATCTCACGCTATGCAACTGCACCCTTGCCTGCTCGAGTATAAAATAACTCTGATTGGAGCACCCAAGCAGAGAGATTATATGGACATACTATGTGTGCTTCTCTCTCCATGCATGCATGAATAAATGATTCAACTCTGTTACATTGAAACCTGATTGGAAACTTAACTTTCTTCCAACAATACCAACATGGCAGAATTTTTCTTTACCCTCTCTCTTTCTTTTTATTTTTCTCTTTCTCTTAAACAAACACAAAAGGTGCCATTGTTGTACAATGGTGAAACAAACACACATCGAAATACCAAGAAATAAAATCTTACTTTCTGTACTGCTCTCTCATATTCACATTTTGTTCTCAAATCCAAATGTCTTGAGTAAATAGCAATCATAACAAATTTGACTTCACTGTTCCAACATTCAAGGAGGGCACTGTATAGTCTCACAGCGACGTTTACACAGCATTGCCTGGAGAACCTCTTCAACTTGATCCATCTGAAAAATCCCATTCCTATAGCTATGGAGTTTCAAGTGAATAAAAGAGGATGCTTGGAGTGTCTGCGAGTTGTTGAACATCAGGATCCGAGAACATCGGAGTGGAGCCTTCATGGCCTGACTGTGCTCAGGGAATACAAAGAAGGCCGTCTCACCCATTGTTCAGGCATATGAATGAAACTCTTAATGGCTGGAAAATGCTACTTTAGAGAGGTCTAAGGGCAGCTGAAAGGGAAGAAATTATTCGTGAAACTACTTGAGCAAACTGATGACCTCACTCACGATGTTCCTAATCCATCCTGCTGTAATATGAAGGATAAACTGCTCAGAAAGTTCGATACTATAAGGCTACATATCTTTGCACGAAAGCAACAAGACATTCGAAAGTGAAGAATACAGGACTCCAAATCTAGAGGTGAACTCAACAGTAAGAATGCGGCCATGCGTCATCGTGAAAAAAAACAAACTCAAATGATCTTTCTATACTGCTGACTTTGACTGTTCATTTTGAGTGCTAGGATTCTGGACCACCATCCCATAGGTATTGTCAGCGCTCGTATGCTAGATATCCATCCACAGCATCATTAGCCATATCTGACTGGTCGTCATCATGTGACGCCATTCATCCCATCTACAATGCCCCACAAACGTGTACTACTTATGATGATGATGATGGTTTGGAAAGTCAGGTTTTCATTGTCCGTGTTTTGTTGCAGGTGTCATGGATATTTTTCATTCGTTCATACTATGGACTTAAATTGCGGTGTCCCGATTTGTTCCAATAAAATTGTCATTTTCTTGATGCTGTCTTGTACAAATCCCGTAATACACTCAACACAAAGATATTGTTCCCTATTCTCTGATCCCCGCCTCCAAGCGAACATAACTTAATTGCCAGTGGAG
Organism: Eptatretus burgeri; assembly: GCF_056783735.1. Classification (NCBI taxonomy): domain Eukaryota; kingdom Metazoa; phylum Chordata; class Myxini; order Myxiniformes; family Myxinidae; genus Eptatretus; species Eptatretus burgeri. Next base: position 2,084,135 of record NC_140963.1, read on the forward strand.
ATGCAGATTTTCCCTCTCTCGATTATTCTGTCAAAGCTGGCCATTCAATGTGCTGTAGTACTCTGAATTTAGCCGGAGCCGAAAGCCGGCTGGCATGTTCTGAATTCAATTGGTTAATCCAGAAAAAGTACTAAAAAATATCATTTTTGAATGTAATTCAAAGGGTAGAAAATGTCTATTCATTATATCACCAAGTTTCATTCTGGTATGTGCATCGGCTCCCATCATCTCTCTCGTACTGTGCGCTCAATGGGTCACGGCTCTCTGGGGAGCAACATGGCGCCGATTGTTCAGCTGGCCAGATTATTTTTAAATGCGGCACTGCGTAAAGCTATCACGGCCATATGCTAACCTTAAGAGAGTGTAAAATGAGGCCGTGTGTTGTCATGCCAACATGGCATCATCACTTCGGTACACTCTTGTGATGTATTAATTTTTAAATCCGATTAAAATTTTGTTGTTGTGACGCTACGGGTGTAAAATAGAAGAGAGAATGTCGCTCCTTCTGTTGGAATTATTGTAATTGCTTTAGCCATTATTGTGCTGGCATGACATTTATCAACAATATTTCGGATGAACAAATCGGCGATTTTGAGACTTCACGATCTGGTAGTGGATTTTGGCGCATTTTTACATCATTGTTAGTTGTGAAAATGTTCGAGAATAAAAGGTATGGCTCTAAATACTTACGACAACTCTACAGTAGTTTTTAAGCATATCATTTTGTACACATTTGAATGGGTGGACATTTTTTCCTGTGTCATCCCTACATATGGAGTGCTGTTGTACTCCATGACAATGAGATGTGGGGTCAGGCAGTGCTGCAAAAGGTAACCACCAAGAGGTCAATAACTCCATAGCTTTTCAATAACCAACACGTCCTGAAACCACCGCCGAGAAAAGCTCATCCAGCTGGGCAACGAAGGGTAATCCACTGTTAGTCTTCTGTATAATGACCCCATTCTCACATTGAAATGATAAAAACTTAAAACTTACATCCCTTTAAAATCAACTTGCACACTTTACACATCAGCAATGCTGATGCAACTTTCTTACATCTCCACTCTTTCCACCTTCCATTCAGCACTACACATCTCTCCACTAGTTTAGGCATTTAATTGTCAATAACCGAATGCTTTCTCACCTTCGAAGCCAAGCATGCGTGCATTAAAGCACATTTTAGTTTATGTTTGTATTTTAACTTTCACCTTGGAAAAACAAGAAAATACTCTTCTTTGTTCATTGGCTGAGGGGCTGATGCAATGCCCCCTGCTGGTTATGGCAGCAATTTGTAATTTGTCCAGGGTGACGGCGATATCTCGCCTACTCTTCGTGAAGGACACCATGGGATCTTTAACGTCCACCAACTAATGCTGGCAGATGAGACACCTAGTTTAATGTCCACCAAATAATTCTGGCAGAAGAGACGTCTGTTTAACATTGAGCTGGGGTCGGCACGCACATTGATGAATCACCCTGCCTGGAAACACGGGATGATAGTTTATAGCTGGGACGAGATTCAAACCCAGGCTAGTCAGCTTAGAGGCAAGTGCGAGTACAGGCCATCCTGCCAGCTCAATAAACCACTTAAAAGCACAACAAGAAAGATGTAAAATACATGTAAGATGATGTGAAATTACATTTTTATCGGTAAAGGTTATTTTCTATTTTATTCCCAACCCAGTGATTAATATTCTGTTATTGAGGCAAAATACCATATGGTACTTTGTTTGGCCTAAGATTCAGTAGAGGTTGCTTTCACAGTGTGGTATAAAATTGTAGAATATTCCAATGTGCACTTAGTACAGCCGTACATGGAAAGAGGGAGTGGAATGGCTCAACCGTACATTGATACATAATAGAAAGTCTCTTTGTAAGTACCACAATTACAATAAATAGCACCGAATATATTAATGCAGATGCATATTAATTGATGTGTAAACAGTCTTCCAAAATTTTCAAAGTGTTTTATGAAACCAACCAGTTATGTTTGGACCATAAAAATTCATGAAATGAGTTTTAAAAAAAAAACCCCACATCTGAAAATAACAATGTAGTCAGCATTTCATTTTCCAAGTTGAATGAAAGTTCTGCGTTTCGGCCAAGAGATACACAACGAGAAGAACATAGACATCTGTTATAAACATCACTTCGCTTGGCTTGCTTAACAGATCATTACTTCAAAGGTCAAACTATTTAAACCTTTTATATTTTCATTTTTTAAAACTTTAATCAGCCATTCGATGTACTGTACTTTTGATCACAACACACACACACACACCATTTATTCTGTGCTAATCCACAGTTTAAATCAAATTGGTTCATTCTTTGTAATGTTTCTGATATACGTGGAAGCAGGGCCATAACTGAAGGCAGATTTTTGGGGAACCTTCACAAGTTTATAGCTCGGCCAATGAGATACTTTCAATGTATTGAAAAATCCAAGGATACTCAAAATAGATGTTTTTTGAATGTATATTCCTTGTTTGTAAGGACTACAATAAAGCTAGAATACAGAATACTTTCTTGGTAACACAAAGCAAAAAGCAAAAAGCAAAATATATTCATTAAAAGTCAAAAAAAAGGTTTTAAGTTTGTTCAAAAGTTAACAAGAATAGATCATTAAAAAACAGAAAAAATGTATAAAAAAAAAATCAAGGCTATAAATATTATCAACAATGTGAAATCCGATAAGCAATGACGATGATTGCAATTTTCACAACACAATAAAAATCACAATCACAATGTCCAAATTTGTTTGTAATGTTCCTTGCAAAGGACAAAAGGCTTCGATTATCCAGACTCCGCACCAATACAGACCTTCCGTGAGGAGTGCATGCACGCTTCACTCTTGAGAAAAGCCTCTCAGACAGACACTGATGTAATTGGACACACTCCAATTTATATCAACAGATAAAATGAAGGGTTATTGAAAGCATGGAGCTTAAAAATGAGACAATTGTATATGGTGAGCAGATCTGCATACATGCCAATAAAGTAGAAGGTGAGGTGGATAAACCTTTTGAACCCTGAGCTCCTTGGACTTTCAGCTCCCACACCCTGGGCTCCCTGGAGAAAAATAACTGAAAAGTTGAAATTTGGTTTATTTCAGTTTTCTGCCTGTAAAAAATGTTTTTCAAGCCCTAGAACTACAAATGAATGATATTTTGAATCAGACCGTCTTGCTTTCTTCATTTTTGAGTTTATCACTATTACTACTCTAATTTGTGGTGCCAGTCAAACAAGCAGTTATTGCCCAGCTTTCCAATACGTAAGACTTACCCATTTTCATGATCACATCATAGAAATGTCTTGATCCCCCAATGGATCGGCTTGTCGTTTATGTACTGTTCAACGACACTGTTTTTAGTCGGGATCATTCCCTCATGAAATGAAAGTTCACAATCTGAAATAAAGTAATGCTTGAATTTCTCAATCAAATAATTGAACACTGGGAGAGTCTTGTATATTTTATCAGTCTTGTCAAGCTGGGGATCATCCTTACTTACACAATGGAGGAGAGACCAGATTGCAAGGAACCGGTCTCTTGCCATGACCTTCGGAAAAACAGGCGTGTAAGTAAGCGTTGCGTCCTTGGACTGCCAGCACTGCTCGTACCTATCTTTATGTATCGAGGGTGACTCAGAGCCCCAAAATACCTTCAACTCTGCAAAAGTAAGAGGCTTTTGTTGGAAAGATTTTGCTGCATAATTGTTTGGTTTGACTGCAATCACACGTTTAGCTTGGTGATTCGTCTCTGAGAAGTAAATTCCAAAGAATTTGGAACAAGCTATTATCCCATTATACATTATCCCAGAACAAGCTAAAATAGTCAAGTGGAGTACTTTCCACATTTATTGCATTTGGGAAATTTTTAGGCCCTGGTTGCTCATTTGGTATAAACTGGCATTCATTGAACCCTGCAGTGGCTCTTCTCCATCCTGGGTGGGAGTCAGGCCTTGGTCTATCCCCTCCGCATCCTCTACCACGACCATACCCCCTACCAACATCTCTGGGAACTCCCCCAGCATTATCGTCAGTCCTGTCAGTTTCCCCTTCCCCTTTTGAAAAGTCATTCTCCGACTCAAAATCACTCTCATTACCATAATCATCATCATCATCTGTACATTCCTCAACTGAGCTCAACACCTCATCAACTGACATCGCATTTCGAGTTATTTTGGAATTATTTTTGGCGACAAACTTTGAAGAACTTTTGTGAATCTCGTGCTACTTCTTCTGCAGATCATGCACTTCAGCGTGTTCACAAGGATGGGCCGACTGGTGTGTGTATCAAAGTGTGTGTATGGAAAAAAACCTCCTTCTCACTCGCACTTCAAATGAGACTCTCACAGCACGCACACCAGGACGGAACTGGAAGCGGTGGGAGAAGAACCATATCGTGTGTACAGCAAAAGCCTCCCTCACACTTTCTGAGCAATTAGCGGCGACGCAGACCGAAGGTCAGGTGCAATATAATGGAGTTTCCAATTGCTCAGGAAGTTGCTCGTGATGTGTTTGCAAACAAGAACATGTGACGGCTGGTTACTGACCAGCCGGTCAGGTTTAGGGAGGTTTAAATAGCAGCCGATAAACTGGCTGCTTGGGTATATGGAGGTTTGAATGGCGGCCGGTTTACCGGCCGCTCGAGTTCAAAGGGTTCAAAGGGTTCAACGTGCCTTATTTTCTCCTGGCATTTTCTAAAAGCTATGCAATGTCCCTTCTTTTCTATAGTTTTCCACATGGCACATACCATATAATGAGACTTTTTCTATTCCCCTGCCATTTTTCCCAAGAATAAGTTTGAGCGATAACCAAACTCCATGTGGTCCATTAGCTAAAGTCAGAAGCAGAAGGATGCATGGAATGTATGTTGGATTTCACTCCATCGTATGTTTAATGTAACAATTTGGCTTCCTTCCAAATCATTAACAATGTGATTCAATCAATGTCAGAACAAAACAGCTTCGGCTGAAACAAGATTATAAATTGCCAAAAAGCAATATGAAGAAAATGTATGTATGCAAGATGTCAAATGTTTTTTGCTTCATAAGAGAGAAAATACAAACATGGTTAGATGAATGAACAGGTAAATGACTGTTTTGTGGAAACCTTCGTTCATTTGTTTTCCACTTTTGGAACCCCATGACACCTATTCTGAAGAATATGTCAACAAAATATTTGGCATCCCTAATGTCAAAAACATAACAGATTTGTATCATATTTTGTGCAAGTCCAACAAAATATAGATTGAAAGGCAAACCTGCTTTCTGTGGTGAAAGAGCCATCACAAGAGCCGGATCAATCTCACAAGTAAGTCCGGCTGCAGAAGACAATTCATACACACTCATGGCCACCTGTGCAGGAGACAAACAAACAAAGACCACCAGGGATTCATTCACGGGTTAGCAGAGTAACTTATAAAGCCACAGAATGATAGTATCATCTATCACCATTTTTTTTTTTTTTGCAACTTTTAACAATGTTGTTTCACAATACAAAAACTGAACAAAGATAAGGTAGGTTGTGCTGGTTATGCACTTTGTGGTAATACGTATAACCCAGATGAATACTACAAGTATTGTTTTAAACAAATATCCAAAGCATATAATCTTTTTCTTCTCCTCTTCCTCTTCCCGCTATAGGGCGTGAGGTACAATGGTACTAAGCTTCTGCCCCGCCTTGTCTACGATTACTTCTTCACTTCCCCTTGTTGTCAATCAACTATCTACTCTCCAACCACCCCTACCCTTACTGATATCCCTCCTCACACAATCCTCCCAACTCAACCGTGGTCTACCTATTTTCCTTCTACCTTGCTCCTTCAACCTATCCGCTCTCTTTGCCATTCTCTGGCACCAAGAATCTTCCCCCATCTGCACCAACTGTCCAGCCCATCTCAGCCGGCATTTCATCAATCTCCCCGTCAAGCTCATCTGCACACCAATCTCCTCCCTCAGTCCATCCATGCTCCTAGACACCCTCTTCACTCCTGCAGTCCTTCTGACCCAGTTGTTCTCACAAACCTGCAGCCTCTGTTGTTGTTCTCTCTGTCAGTGCAACCGTTTCCAGACTGTAATGGTAGGCCGGCGTTACACTCGACATCAGAATCTTAACTTTTCTTTCTTTCACATCTTTCTGTCTGCCATTACTCCCTCCACCCTCCTCCATGAATGCACACCCACCTGAATATAGAGATTGAGATAGAGATAGAGATAGAGATTGCCATCTCCATATGCACGTTTCAGAAGGTGGAATGCAGTCCTCCCAGATCTCGAAGTATCCACCTCTGTTTCAGAATGGGGGATCATGATTCATGAACCAAGTTGTGAAGTTTTCTTGTTCTCAAAGTTATATTCCGAGGGCTCTTTTGTGAATCGTCACTGAGCCTCGGACAGCCTCCAACTGTCGTTCGTTTGAAGTAATATTCCCAGGGCTGGTCTTTTAGAATATCGGCCCAGCTATAAACTGTTTCGCAGGCAGGACGATTCATCAAAGTGTGCCATCTCTCAGATGGACAATAAGTGAGCGGTCACTATGCCCCTTAGGTGGACATGCAGATTAGTATCAGTAGTAGTTTATGTAGCCTTCTTTGACTTAGAGGGTCGAATGTTAATTTTAAAAAGCTTTATATTTTAGATGTCAGTAATATTCCAAGAATACTATTGCCCTCGGACAAAAATCGATGTTTCATGCCAAAAAAAAATCTGATTGAAGACACAAAACATGTCCATATTGGACAAATTTTGGATTTTGGACTTTTTTTTTTTTTTTTTTTTTTTTTTTTTTTTTTGCATCGGCCACAAGTACTGGTGCAAGGAAGCATGGCCACTGCAACTTGTCCAAGCACGGAAACCATGGAGACTTTTTTTGGTCACTACTGGGACCGAATAGAAGGGTTTCCTGGAAAAAAAAATCCTGGTTATAAATTATTTCCCAGACCATCTGTAATTATACCGAACTATAATAGCAATAGAACAATAATAGTTACTAGCTGAAACCCCGTCACAGACGGATTCCGTTCATTCAACCACCCTCACCAGCTCACCCACACTCGAGGGACTTGGACTGGACAGGGCGTGCTTGTCCCCACCTTCTCATCCCCTGCCCCTGCCCCATTCCCCCCCCCGCCTTCAACTTGCTTAACCCCGTCCAAAAATGGAATTACCCCAGTCCTGCCTCTTCACTCCCCGCCCCACTTGCCCCCCCCTCACACTCAACCCCGCCTAATTCACCCCAGCCCCAGCCCCATCCCCCATCTCCCGCTTTCAATTTGCTTACCCCCGCCCAAAAATTTGCTTACCTTGCCCCCGCCTCTTCACTCCTCGCCCCCGTTTCAAAGAAAAGTGTTTATTCTGCTTCAGACTTGAAAGTTGACTATTGCCACTATATGCGATGCACTCTTACAGGTACGAAGTCTCTTTCAGTCCAAGTCACAGTACCGAGAAAAACGTGACGCGACAGCGATGAGGAGCACAAAATTGGTCCTTCAGTATTAATATATAGATAATTTAATGTTTTACAAATTATTTTGTTGAAAGAAGTGAGTTCAAGTTGTGACAAAATAATTTAATATCACTTGCTTTACAACTAAAATGACCACCAGTCTACCAGTTGGCCATCTTTGATAATATCGCAAAATAAAGTGAGGTGGCCGTGTATGCCATCATGTATTGTGAGCCAAGTTTGAACAAAATCGGACCGTGCATGTTCGAGAAATGGTTGTGGACACATTTAAGTCACAAAATGGACGTCAGTCGGCCATCTTGGACCTGACCTCCAAAGATAAATTTTAAAAAATGACGGGCATACGTAAGCCATCATTCCTTATCTGTGTGCCAAGTGTGCATAAGATCAATAAATGCATCTCCCAGAAATGGTTGAGGACGTGTTCAACATCCGGTTTTTACAACTAAAATTGCCGTCAGTCGGCAATCTTTGATCGAATCGCAAAACAAATTGATATGCGTAAATATACCATCATGGAGTGTTTTTGTGCTAAGACTGAACAATATCGATCGATACATATCCGAGATATGGCCGTGGACGGACAGACGAGACCCAATCCATAAGCCCCCATTTCAAACTAAGTCCAACGGGGGCTAATAATACATATCACCAACTCTATAAGCTAATGTGGGGGGAAAATATTGATTGCAGAAGTCTGAGTATATTTCAAAATGAGTTGAAAAACAATTTTATCGTTTTGACAAATATTTAAGGGGAAAAAAATGAAAGAGGATACATTCCGTTTCCACATCAAACATCTACTTGATGACGATATGCATACAGAAGGATCAAAATTAAGATAAACAAACATAAATCAACTGAAAGTGTGAGCAGTGCTGTCTGCTTCCAAGCAGTCAATCTGTCACCCACAAAAGCCCCATTCATACGTTTTCTGGGAAAAGTAACATGATATGCATATGTATCATCATCAAGATTCCATCATCATCAGCAGGGGATTCCATCACCACCAAATCCATCATCAGCAGGAAAAAAAAAAGTTACTTTCCACGGCCCATTCAGAATCAGTGGGCCAAAAGACATGTAGTAAGCAACTTATTTGATTAAATTTCATTGTTTTGTGATTATGTAACATAACATATTCGAGCATTTTTTTATTTTTGTATGCATAGTTGAGGCTCGTGGAAGAGCGAGAACACAGAATAGATCAGATCAGGACGCAACATAACAAGAGGAGCAGCATGAGAAGGAGGAAAATAAATGGAGCCAGATAAACAAGGGATGCAGGTAATGATGAGGTAGAGGGAGAATGCAAGGGGTGAACAATATGGATACAGAAGCAAAATGTTGGGAAGGTGGGGGTGGTTTAGTGGGTGTAAAAAAGAACATGGTTTTGGATGGGGGATGATCTGAGATGGTTGTAAACAGCTGCCTTGAAGACCTGGAGGGAAGAATGAGATTGAAGAGAGTATGGAAGGTGGGTCCGCAGGTGGGAAGAAAGTGGAATAAATGAGTGAAGGTGAGCATTGGTTCTGAATTTAGGCAGTTTCACTAGGAGGGAGTTGCTGTTGGACCATGTACATCCTGCAGATACCTTGGGGGAGGGACAAAGCATGGAGAGAGCAGAGTGGGCAAGACCAGAAAAGAGATGGTATAAGACAGAGAGACCACCGACCTGTCCATGATGGCGAAGTGACAGGTCCATCCACTCAGCTTCATCGTGGGAGATTCCAATGATCTTGGAGGCCTTAGTTTCTGTGGCAACAAGCCGAGCATGATGTATCGCAGGTGCACCAGCCCAGAGGGAGAGCAGTACTCCATCAAGCTGTGGATGAAAGCCTTGAAGGTGGATAGGACTACTGCCTCTCCTCGGGTGATGCCTCTATCTCTGCTGAATGTATAGCTGAGGTTATTGTTGCAGGAATGGAGGCTCATATCCCCTTCTCTTTCAAGTCTATCTCTCCTACCAATTCTTGGTTCAATAATTCCTGCTCTGTGGCCATTTGTGCAAGGGATGCCGCATATCGGACATGAAAAAACTCTTCTTCCTCCGACTAGCATTCTGCTTTCATATCCGCCAGAAATCATTGCAAACATGTTATTCGTGAAGTGAAGCATTCCTTTATTCAAAATAAATGTGCCAACCTCTCATCTTCTTCCACTAATAGATCTTTCTGGTCCTTAAATAAAAGTATCTCCAAAAACTTCTGCCGCTCTACCTTTCCTTCGCTTTTCCGTTCCGATGATACTATCGCTGTCTCTCCGACCGATAAAGGAACTCTTTTTGGTTCTCTTTTCTCCTCTAACTCCACACTGGATGACTCTACCATTCCATCTCCCTCTGATGCTTCCCTCACCAATCCTATGTCCCTCCCTATAATCTCTTCTCATACAGTCAAAAAATACTCCTCTCTCTCTGGACGTAAGCAAGGCCTACGGGCAAGATGGCATTCTCTCCGTGTCTTGAAGGAACGTGCTTCAGAACTTGCACCCGTGCTTGCTCGTTTGTTTCGTTTTTGTTTAAAAATCCAAAGTTTTCCTCTTACCTGGAAACATGCCTCAATCCAGCCTATTTTAAAGAAGGGTGATTGCTCAAACCCTTCCAACTACCATCCTATTGTCCTGACTTCTACTATTTCCAGTCTTTGAATGTCTTCTCAATTCCCATTTTCTCAAGTATCTTGAATCTCACAGTCTTCTATCTGACCGCCAATATGGCTTTTACAAGGCAAGATCTACAGGTGATATCCTTTCTTACATTACGAATGTCTGGGCCTCTTCTCTGAGAGACTTTGTGGAATCCTTTGTTGTGGGCCTTGATATCTCAAAAGCCTTTGACAGAGTTTGGCATCGGGATCTGAAATCCAAGCTTCCCTCTTACCGCTTTCCTCCTTCACTCTGCTCTCTCGTATCGAGCTTTCCCTCTGATCACTCTATCTCCGTAATTGTTGATGCTTCAACATCTCCCCCCTTCCCTATCAACAGCGGTGTCCCTCAGGGTTCTGTTCTGTCCCCAACACTCTTCCTTCTTTTTATCAATGACCTTCTTTCTTCCACAAATAACCAAATACACTCAGATGCTGATGACTCCATATTACATTCCTCCATGTCTTTCCCATCTGCCCTATCTTCCCTCACTCGATCTACATCTCGTTTCATCACAGCCACCGCTTTAAATTCGGATTTGGACAAGATCTCCCAGTGGGGCAAATGTAATCAAGTTAAGTTTAATGTTTCAAAAACTCAATTTATTTCTTTCTCTCTCTCTTTCTTTCTCTCTTTTTGTCACTCTGTCTCTCTCGCTCTAAAACTCCTCTCAACTCTCCAATCTCCTTTAAAAGCTCCACAATTACACCATGTGATACAATAACCGTACTAGGTATCACTCAAACATCAAATTTATCCTGGAATCCACACATGACACAAATAGCTAAGTCTGCCACGAAGAAATTAGGAGTCCTGTTCAGATGTCAAAGATTCTTCTCCTCTGAACAGTTGCTCCAACTATATAAGGGATTGATTCGTCCTTGTATGGAGTACTGCTCTCACATCTGGGGAGGTTCTTCCTTTGGCTTCCTACCTGTTGGCTTGGAAGCCTATAAAAACAAATTTCTAAATTCTAAATTATACTTTCCTCATCAAAAGCACCTAAAAATGTCCCCTTTACCTTCTTTACATAGTTACTAAGACTCATTGAAGAGCTGTCACACAAAGCATGCATTCATATGTAGAGACAGCAGAAAACATGGCCGTTGACTTTGGTGAAAGTTACTTCCATGAGGTCACTGCACTGGGTAACAGCGGCACCGTCTCGTCTACTGGCAAGTGCTTTCTCTCTGATGTCAGTGGGACACATTTTTATGGACAATTATCCCTCCTTAAAGGATGCCAACTGATGGGGTTTGTCCATGCTCCACCCTCTAAATGCTGAGTGTCAAGCGGAGAAGCAGCATGTACAATTTAAAAAAGATTTGGTATGATTTGGCCAGTGTTGGAATCTAACTGTTAACCTCTCTAACCATTTAGTTTCATTCATATATAAGAACGTAATAAGGCATTTTAAGAATAAAAAAAAAACATTGTATGAGCATGTAAAGTTTGAGGTAGCAAACATATAAAAAGATTACTCTTACCTTTATGTCTGTTTCCCTTGGAATGTGCTCTTGAAAGTTTTTTATGGACCCCAAGAGGAATGGGATGTGGTTAGACAGGACCTGAAAAAAAAAACATAATAATCAGTCGGCAACAATCTTCCAAACTTTTCATGACATTGAATAAATTAGAAAAAACTTTCAACAAAAAGCTTTTACTGCAGCTGTACAAAATCATGTTCTCCACCAGAATATACTCACATCTTGTAAACCATCCTGAGCCAAACCACGGAATGACAAAATCGTACCAATGATGCACATCCTTTTCAAGAGGCTGTCAACATCTAGAAAAGAAAAAAAAGAAAAATGTTGAAGTGTTATAATTTGTATATTCCCAACATAATGTGTGCTTGATTGCAAGGCCCATGAAAGGGCTGGCAGGATGGTCGAGACCCCGAGAGGTACGCACACTCGTCTGTCTGCAGGCTGTTCAGCCTGGGTATTCATTTCGGCCGAGCGATATCCTGTCATCCTAGTGTTTTGTAGTTCACAGGAAGGACGATTCATCAAGCAGCATTCGTTGGTGGACGTTAAAGATACCACGTTGTCCTTCACGAAGAGTAGGCGAGCTATCGACGGCACCATGGCCAAATTGCAAATTCCTGCCCTAACCTTAGTTGAACGTCAGGTCTGGCCAGTCGGATTGTGAAAGACTTGGACCAAGTTTCCACTAGTCAAGCCCACAATAATGTGGGAATAATTGTGGGCGTTAAAGAAGAAGAAGGTGACAAGGCTCCCAATGGATTAACAGTCCGACTAACCATGATCAATGACATTCTAAGCTCTATTCAGCAACTACTGAAATGTGAAAACTAGAAGGGCACTCGGTAGAGTGCACACCTCCGCCACGTAATGCCTGATCGACAAGAACATATCGGGTCCAACACATTTTTTAAATATCATGCGAAACAGAACTCTATCGTTTTTGGCCACATCTCTCAATAGTGAAGAATCACTTAACAAATTCTAGTAGTCCGATCCTGATCGGGATCATCACCAAAATCAAATAATTCTTCCTTGTCACACACCGAACCTGTCCACAAAATTTCATCAGGATCCATCCACAAGCAGACAAACAAAGAGAGACAGAAAGGGGTGAAAACATTACCTCCACCACCGAAGGTGAAGGAGGTTATGAGAAAATATCCTCATCGTCATCAAGAAAATGTCATTAAAAATAACAAATTGTAACAGAAACGGTTCTCATTTCATTCACAAATCTCTCAGATCAATTTCCCTCAAACAATAGCAGAGTCATCTCAAGGCCCCTAGATAATCTCATCTACCACAAAGTATTTTGGCAAAGTCCCTAAAACTATATACTGGAAACGTGTGATCACCTGGGCATTCTTCATAGGTCGTGACAAAAAAGCGCAATGCCAGCTAACAGATACTCAACATTCATTACAATTACCAATGCCAGTTAGTGAACATCTACTACAATTACCAATGCCAGTTAGTCAACATCTACTACAATTACCAATGCCAGTTAGTCAACATTCATTACAATTACCAATGCCAGTTAGTGAACATCCACGACAATTACCAATGCTGGCAAGTCAACAATCACGATAATTACCAATGCCAGTTAGTCAACATTCACGACATTTACCAATGCTGGCTAGTCAACACTCACAATAATTACCAATGCTGGCTTGTCAACAATCACAATAATTACCAATGCAGGCGAGTCAACATCCATGACAATTACCAATGCTGGCTCATCAACATCCACGACAATTACCAATGTTGGCAAGTCAACCTCCACTACAATAACCAATGCTGGCGAGTCAACATCCATGACAATTACCAATGCTGGCGAGTCAACATCCATGACAATTACCAATTCTGGCGAGTCAACATCCATGACAATTACCAATGCTGGCGAGTCAACATCCCCTACAATTACCAATGCTGGGGAGTCAACATCCATGACAATTACCAATGCTGGCGAGTCAACATCCCCTACAATTACCAATGCTGGGGAGTCAACATCCATGACAATTACCAATGCTGGGGAGTCAACATCCATGACAATTACCAATGCTGGGGAGTCAACATCCATGACAATTACCAATGCTGGCGAGTCAAAATCCCCTACAATTACCAATGCTGGCTACCCTCTAAATCCATGCCTTCGGTGTCTTTCGTTGCAATGAAGATCTCAGCTCAGCTCAGATGTCGATTCCTTAAATTTTCGTCCTTCAGCAATCGTCAATTATCAAGGGCAAATGGAATTTGTGATGTGCAGAGCGGCGCAAAATGGGTTTCTAAAATTAAACAGTGAAACGAACCACAAATGGACATCCTTGTGCACAGAAGACAGAGCAAAACAACAATTAGAAGGGCACTCAATGGAGCGCATACCTCCGCCACTTAATCCACATGAACATCCACGAGAACATATCGGGCCCAATACATCTTTGAAATATCACGCCATATATCGTTTTTGGCCACATCTCTCAATGGTGAAGAATCACTTGAGTAATTAAATAATTCTCGTATTCAGATCCAGATTCGGATCTTCACCAAAATCAAACCAATCCATCATGGTCACACACCAAATCCTTCCACTAAGTTTCATCCGGATCCGTCAACAACTTTTTCAGATATCCTGCACACAAACAAACAAACAAACAGACAATAGAGGGGCAAAAACATATCCTCCTCCATCTTTGGTGGTGGAGGTAATAAACGATATTTTTTTATTTTACAGAACAACTATCCCCGCTGTCAATGAATCAGAATCAATGAATCAGATGAATCAGAAAATGGTAAACGCTCTATTCGCCACGAGGCTCGCACGATGAATACGGGGCGGTGCGAATCAGCTGCCGACGTCAGTACATGTTGTTTTTCACTGATGTCGGCACATGGTTATGCAAGAACAACAAGGCCTTTATTCACCATGCCTTGGAAATATTTCTCGAAGAAATACAATTTTGTGTGAACACAGGCAATTTTCACAAGTTATGAAATCACAGATATGGCCAGTTCACCATCTTTGCCGCCCTCACTTCAATTGCCACACTAGGCCGAGGCTTCTTTGGCCTCTGCGGAAATCCAGCCCAGCATATACTCAGTTACTTGAAAAGAATCTCTCCTTTGCTGTATTAGTGTGGCAATAACTTTTACACAATTATCAAGTACAATGTAGAAAATGTAAACTCACTCAGCAGCCGTTTGTAGAGAGCTGACATTTGGTCAGGCTTATCAAAGCTTATCCTCATTTGCACAAGTACTTCCATGTTCTCCAACACAAGCTTCTGAATAAAACAGACAGCATGCAATGCAAATAATATTACACCAGACCATACAAAGTAAATTTGTATCAAGTCATCCCATTATTTCATACAACACAAATGTACCATCATTAAATTGTGTCCAGCAACTGAAAAGAGAAAGAAAAAAAAAATCCCAAAATAAAACGACAACCAATTATGGACGCATGCATCCAGGTACGTCGGATCGGCAGGTACAGAGGCAGTGCACGTAGCTTTAAGCCGTGTATTATGAGTTACATATTCCCAACCCAAACTGACGATAAACTTCGAAATGGTGTCCCACCTGCTGCATCCATCTTTAACACATCAGATGCATCCTCTTCTGCCCCTTCTTCCCCCCAGCACTCATTGTTTGTCCAAGTCAGCCTCTATCTTGGCCTTCAACTCTGCTGTTGGAGTTTCTCCCCTCTCTCAACTGTTCCTTTCGTCCTGTTGTGTCCCGGTACATTCAGTGTACTAATTCTAGCTCTTCCATGACCCACGACGATGTACACACACACACACACACACACACACACACACACACACACACACACACACACACACACACACACACACACACACACACACACACACACACACACACACACACACACACACACACACACACACACACACAAAAAAAAACACAGGCAACACATCCATCACAATGTCATCACGCGGGAGGATGTCAAACTGCGTGTCAGGTTTGCTTGCTTTCATTGGTGTCTTCATGAAGATCTCATGGTGTATAAAGACATCATGAAGACCAGGCAAGATATTCACGAGCATCTTGACCAAATTACAATCTCCTGCAACCTTGCTCAGCCGCCCTGACACAGTATACATGTACAGTTAGATGGGAAGTTAGATGTACCCCACCTGATTTACTCTTAGCCGGTGCTGCACCTATCTGTTCCGCTTGGCAGATGATCACTAGGTGTGGTGCCAAGGGTGTGGCCTCTAATTAGGTTGCCGTGCCAACAGAAAAGCATTGCCAAAACATTGAAGCGTAACTCTGCTTGGCTGCTCGTTTCACTCAAGAGGTTACGGCTGTGCAAGAGCTACAGCCCGTTGGAGCGCAAAGTTATCGGTGGTCGGCACCTCAGGACCAGGTGTTCAGGGGAAAGTTGAGTGCTTCCCCTTGTGGTGTGTCCCGAACCCCAGGCCATAACAATAACAAATATATATATATATATATATATATATATATATATATATATATATATATATATATATATATATATATATATGACTGTGTCCAATGGGGATCGGGGGAGTGCTCGTCACACTCCACATGTTTTGATTTGTCCGTCGATCACTTCAAGTGCCTTCTGGTTGAATAGTTTGCATTTGCAGGAACAATCATCTGCGTGGCAAACAGACAGTTGCTCTGTGCAGATAATGTGGTTTTACCGTGTGAGACAATCTGCGGCGATCTTCACCATAATAGTCAAGAGGTGCGTCTGATGTATGAACGATGAATGTGGTCATCATTGGTTAGATATTTATTGGTATGCCATCCTGATGAGGGCACATAAGCCTGAAATCCGGATCAGTGGCTCCGTTTGATGTTTAACTGATGTTGACCAAATAATCTTCGTCAGCATCACCGGGCCAAGGCCTCTGTATTGGAGGTTTCGCTTTGGTGTTGGACTGTGTCCAATGGGGATTCCTGGTTACTGCTCCTCCCAGATACTTAAACCGATTTCCCTGTCTGTCCCCCCTACCCTCTAAGCATATATTAATTTATTTTCTTTGCTGCTTGACCCACATCACCTCAGTCTTCTCCATACTCATCTTCAGCCCATGCTTTCCAAATGTCTCCTTACACTCATCAGTACTTCCTGCATCTCCCACCCACTCTTCACTAGGTCATCCGCATACAACATCCTACCCAGAATACCCCTTAGATTTACCTCACTGCTTACGAGCTCCATCACCATGATAACCATGAATGTGCTGAGAGCGCTTCCCTGCCTCAAGCCAATGCTCACATTGAACTCTTCATACATCCCAGGACCAATCAAAACTCTTCCCTTTGATCCCTTGTACATCCCTTCCACTAACCGAACTTCTGCTTCCAGCACTCCCATCCATCTCAGTGTCACCATCACCATCTCTCTCCAGACAGTGTCAGAGGCCTTCTGCATGTCCACAAATCCCAATGCCATCTCACCTTGCACCAGCAACCTCTTCTCCACCAGCTGTCTCAGCACAAACATCCCATCCGTCATCCTCCTACCCTTTCTAAACCCCTGCTGCTCTTCTCTGATCTCCATCTCCACACTCTTCCTTATCCATCCATCCAGAATTCTCTCCAGCACCTTCATTACATGACTGAGGAGCGTAACCGAGCATAATGCCCCTATACTTCCCCGGATCCCGGATCTTGAACAACGCCCTTCCCCTTCCATATCGGTACAATTAACCCCGTACTCCACTCCTCCAGAATTGAACCCTCTGTCAAACATATATTCAACAGCCTCTTTGTCCAAATGACTCCAACTTCACCTGCTGCAATTGTCATCTCTGTACACACCTCATCAATGCCTGGCGCTCTTCCCTTATTCATCCTCTTCAACACCATCTGCACTTCCTCCTCCATGATCTCCACCAGCTCCACTTTCCCCTCTACATAAGAAAGTCGCTCCAGTTCACTGTTGCTTCCTCGCTGATTCAACAGCTCCTTGAAATATCTTTCCAAAACCTTAAATACTGCCCCCCCCCCGTCACTCAACTTCCACCATCCTGAATCACTGCCCTCCCCCTCCCCCTCCCCCTCCAATTCATGTCCTTACTTTCCTCATCCCGATCACATGCTAATTTATAAAATTATCATATTCCCACCATCCTCTTCCAGCTTGTTGTACACCTCTCCTCTTCTTTATCATTCCTCAACTTATCCACAGCTCACCTTGCTGCTTTCTTCTTTTGTCCATACAGGTGCAGCAACCCCACATCCAGATGCTTCCCCTATTCTTGATCTTCTCTTCTCTATCCTCTCCCAATCCTCCTCCTTTTCACCAACTGCCTTCGCTACTTCTTCTGCCCACCATAATTGCTTTCTATCCCTCGACAATGCACACTTTCCTGACGTCTAGACAAACTTCTGCAATTCCCCTAAATGCTTCTCCATACTTCTTCCACTCCTCCAAACCTTCCGCTTCTTTGTTAAGTTGATCAAACCTGGCCTTCATCCTCTCCTTGTAATCAACGACGTTTCCCCTGCACTTCCCTGACCAAATAATCTTCCAACCCCTGTTCTTAACCCTCCTCCTTGTCTTCATCTGTGCCAGAAATACCACATGGTTGTGGTAGGTGGTATCATGTACACCTGCCACAAGGATTGCTTCCTTATCACCACCAAATCCAGTTCTGTTCTGTGATGTCCACTCCTATAGGTAATCTTGTGGCTTTCCCACTTTTGAAAGAATGAACCAGCTATGGCCATCCCATTCCTCACCACCAACTCTGGACCCTCTCTATTCCTCATTCCCAAACCAAAGTTACTCGTACATTCCTCTTCTCCCGGCACTGCTACTCCCACGTGCATGTTAAAGTCCCCGGCAATACAAAGCAGCATGTCCAGCTCAACCATTCCCATCATCCTCTCCAATACGTCCCTGAATTCCTGCTTCTCCACCCTAGTCTTTCCCGTTTATGGGCCATACACTAAAATAACACACACCATTTGTCTCTGCATCACCACCCATGCCATAACTATCCATCCCTCCCATCTTTGCACTCTGACCACCTGGTTGCTGATCTCTTAAAATACTCTTATTCCCATGCCATTACTCCTTACATTTCAACCCACATGCAACAGCTTGTATCCTCCTACCAACCTCCTCACCCTATCTCCTTTCCATCTGGTCCCCTGCATCAACACCACTTCCAACCTCCTTCTCTTTATCATCTCCACCACCTCGACTCCTCTCCCCTCCATTGATCCCACATTCAAACTATCTAGTCGGACCTCACTTCTGAACCACTTCTCACCTGGCAGAGCCAGTACCATCTTGATTGGTGCAAAATATAAATTGGTGCAAAAAAAAAATGGCCTCGTGTTATTGAGGTCAAAAATTGCAGAAAAATATGTTGTACAAAAGAGACGGTCTTTACTCAAAAAAACAAAAACAACTAATGATGAAGTAAGCAAAGGATGAGGTCAATTTCCCCTGAGACATGCAGCATGGACAGAGCGGCCTTGTGCCAGTGAGATCTGCTTTAATTGAAAGATGATGATGGAAATCACTGCAAAACACCCAAAGACTGCCACAGTAGTGAAGGATGTACTTTACCCAAATATTAAAACATCATAAAACAATTTGACAGAGCAGAAATGGAGAAAGTTAGACAACCACCATGACCACATATGGCTGAGTGCCACTGCCATAAAAAGGAGGGTTATTGTCAAGCTGCAGAATGGAAAATTTGTGGGAAGCTCTGGCATCCTCCATGAAATGATGAAGGCAGCATGGGACTTGCCCCATTATTATGTAACGCACAAATGAGTGGGTGGGTGGTTGGCTCAGCATTACAAAGTATTGCCAGAGGAGTGGTAAGGGGGGAGGTGTAAAATTGCCTGAAAATGCATTGAACATTACATGAACATCCACCATGCTGCAAAAAAGAGCTTTCTTAACTAAATACTAGACCTAGTGCACATGGTGTAGAGCAGAGGTTCTGAATTGGGGGGGGGGTGGGGGGGTCGATGGTTCCCCAGTGGGTACGCGCTGCCTCATCATTGTGAGATACATTTTGATTCGAGGCAGCGAAAGAGAAGCTGTTTGTGCATGTAGTATCGTATAAAAAGGACGGAGTCGCCATTGAGAGGGGGTACATGACACCTTACGCTGAGACCAAAAAAGGCTCACAGCCAATGGAGACTGCATCGGCAGCACTGATGCTCTGTACAGAGTACGGTCCCCAGTGGATGGATGGATGGATGGATGGATGGATGGTGTAGAGGGAGCAGGAGGTTCCCAGCAGTGCACTGATGCTGAGTTAGTTCCTATCCCAATGAAAGAAGACCTGAACTGATGTGGCAATTGGCAGGGCATCACCGTGTCGGATGTAGATGTGAACTTGGTAACATGTAGTACATATGGCTGCATACATGATTTGTGTTGGGAAATGTGAGATAGGAATCTTGTTTTGTTGTATTATTGCAATCTTTGCTTGCTGCACGATTGAACATTTGTAGTACATCATATTTTTTATTCTCATTTCTTGATAACTTGTACGAGTATTGTTGCTTTGATTGTATCTGCGAATGTACCATTTACCAATATTAATTAATCGATACATTTTATGTTTTCAAACATGAAATTCACATTTTATAATCTTGTGTCATCTCATTATCTGGAGTAGTGACTTTGCTGTAAGTGCCTTTACGGACCCATAACTTCTAGTGACTAGCTCTGGTCAAAATATCTTGGGCTCGTAACATTATTTGTTTTAATGCAAGAAACATACAGATGGAATTTTGTTTAAAAATGAAATACAACACAAAAAGAAATGCCCAACTACACTGCTGAATGGACATACAAGCCAAAGGAAGAGAGCCAGGTATGTCAGAGAATATTTGATCACCAACTATGCAAGGTGCAGAAGAAAGGTCAATTTACAGGTACAGGTGTGGAGGGGAGGATGTGATTCTTACATTCTTCTTGTGAGATAACACGTATTAAGTTACACTCATGGGTAGCAAAACCATTTCTGGATATAAATGTGAAGAGGAAGAAAACTTGAGCAGAAATAAAAGGAGGGAAAGATGGGGAGATAGAGAGAAAAATCAAAAGAAAGGAAACAAGAGCGGGAATTGCTTTACAACACATGTGCCCGACCCATGTGATATTTTCTAAGTTAAAAAGGACATAACTCTGTGAAAAATTGACAAAGTGCACTGAAACTTAAACTCGTTATGTAACGTATCAGAAAAAAGCCACGTACCAAATTTTCAGTTGAATATGCTAAAGGGTATGGGGAAAAAAGTCTGAAAAACCACAGGTGGGACGGACAGAGAGCAAACATATTGTCCCCTCTGGTGAAACCAGTAGGGGGCTAAAAACAATTAAAACCATTGGCTCTGCTTAAAGCTCCTCTTTGATGCAAAACTACAAACATCAGATTAAAGAAGTTGAAATGCTACCAGTTCATCATCCGATGTCACGTTTCCCACATATTGAATGCTTCCATTAGACGATAAGTTCTTGCTTGCCAATCAAAACTATAACAATAAACAAACTTAAAGATCAATGTACATTATCGAAAAAAAATTTCTCATTTCATTCCTCAATCGTGCAGCTATGCTTGGTGTTGGCTTAATGGTTCGGGTGGTGGGCTTGGGATCCTGGGGTCCTGAGTTCAAATCCTGCTTGGCTGTTGAATTAATACCAGGTGGGGTTAACTCCACCTGTCATCCTTCCGAGGTCGGTAAAATGAGTGCCAGCTTGCTGGTATCCTGTGTCGGAGTGGCGACCCATCAAGCATTGTGTCCAATAGCCTAGGAGACTGCTTTGGCAGCACCAACGCTCTGCACAGAGTATGGTCACAGTGGAAGGAATCGTGCAGCTATGACCAGCAGGATTGTTTTATTCTAATTATATACTACGAGCGAGGGACCTGGTATAATGGTGATTATTAAATAGTGAATATGATTAGTTGTTGATCCACACCAGCTTTTTGATGTTGACATATTACTGAACCTGCGGTGCTTCGTCATTAGGATGAGAAGTGATGACATTTGTCTTTTTTCATCACATTATTTGCAAAAAGTCAGCTGTTCAGGCAGTTGTAGAAAATAATTTGATTTCATGCGTAAAAACAAACGCTGACAAAACAAGATGGTGCGCTGAGCAGGATTGCTCGATTTTCTTTCAACGAAGGAGATTGAAGTGCACGGTGAGACCTGAGCTGCTCGGTTCCATCTCACCAAAGCTGGATTGTTCAAACCAGATTCGTCGTGTTTTATGTGTGTTATTCGTCAATGTGTTTCCGCTTCGTCCCGTGCAATATTTCGTGTTAATCCGTTAGTTGTTTTGCGCTATTCATTTTGTATCGTCAAGTCCTGAATGGCCATTTTCAAGGCCTGCCTCAGATAGAAAGTGTGCTCTGTGTTAGTCCGAGGTGTAATCCTGGGTATCTTGCTTCAATTTCCTCAACACTACGCTATCCTATTTCATATTTATATTTCCACTTCTCGCATTAAAAAAAAAAAATCAGAGCAAACAAACAAATGAAAAAAAATCACTGAGTGGCACTTGGCGAAATGGAACGGCACTCGATAGAGCGCATACGTCCAAAATGCTGAACCGTTTACATTTTGTGTGCCATCGGCTGGATCTGAATCCGCAATTTAACTGAAATCGAAATGGCTTGTTCTCATCACCTAACCAACTCATCCACCTAGTTTTGTCACAACTCATCCACAACTTTTTGAGATATCGTACTATACATCGTTTTTGGTCCTCTCTCTCTCAATGGTGAAGAATCACTTAAAAAATTAAATAATTCTCGTATCCAGATCTGGAATCGGATCTTCACCAAAATCGAATCAATTCTTCCTTGTGTTATTCCCAACCTACCTGTCAAAAAAACTTTCTGCAGAATCCATCCATAACCTTTTGAGATGTTGTGCTACATATAGTCTTTGGTCCTATCTCTCAATGGTGAAGAATCACTTGAAAAATTCTCGAATCCGGATTCGAATCGTCACCAAAACCGAATCGTTAGTCCTTCTCACACACCCAACGTGTCCACCAAGTTTCATCCGATTCTATCAGAACATTTTGAGATATTGTGCTATATATCATTTTTGGCCCAATCTCTCACAATGGTGAAGAATCGCTTTAAAAAAAAAAAACTCTCAGATCTGGATCCGGATTCGGATCTTCACCAAAATTAAGTGTTGCACTCCTTGGCCAGTCATGTACATACACAAAAAAAATTCAGAACGATTGCTTGAAAACGGTGGCAAAAATTTTTTTCGCCAGGTAACAGACAAACGCGACAGACTAACATACTTGGCAAAAAAAAAAAAAAATTCACCAAGTAACAAACAGGCAGGCAGAGAGACGGGGGTGAAAACATAACATCCATCCACCTTCGATGGCGAAGGTAAAGATCATTCAAAACAGAACAGAAGACTTCATTGAGCGAGAAATGCCACTCGAGTATGCAGGCTTCAAAGGAGGAAGAGGTAATGGAGATAAAAATCACAAATCTGAAGTGGACCACGGGGGAAAAACAAAGGCACATCAAATGAAGGAGTCTCTATGTTTTATAGATTATCGTAAAGCTTTCGATGATGTTGATCATGAATCGATGAGGATTACGATTCGAGAAATGGGGATGTCGTATCAACTGAAATGTCTGATTAAAAAAAAGAGTGTTCTTGCTGTAGCTTCTTGTTTCGTGAACAGAGTATGGAGAGACAGAATGGTTTGGAAGAGGAAAGGGGTTATACAAGGGTTCATTCACTTCCCTTACTTGTTCAATCTGAATAATGAATACATCACATGAAGAAATCAAACTTGGATGATATTGAGGCTGGGCTCAGGATTAGAGGAAGATGCATCAACAATCTAAGGGATGATGATGATGATGATACCACTCTGTTGGCAGAAATTAAAGAGGACTTGGTGAATCTGCTGCCTACAGTGAAGAAGAAAAGTGAAAAAGCTGGTTTTTATTGAAACCTAAAAAAAAAAAAAAAAATCTTGTCAACTGAAAAGATCGACATGTCCATCATGGAAGACCTCTTTTTTTTGTATGCAGCACAACGCTGCTGGGTAGCATCATTGGCTGGGGGTGCAGTTGAGCTGCTGATGCAATTCCCCCTGCTGGTAATGGCAGGGATTTGTAATTTGTTCAGGGTGTTGGTGAAAGCTTGCCTACTCTTCATGAAGGACACTGTGGGATCTTTAGCGTCCGCCGAGTAATGCCGGCAGACGGGACGCCCGTTTAATATCCATCCGAGGGACGGCACGCACATTTAGGAATCACCCTGCCTGTGAAACATCAGGATAATAGTTTAGAGGTGGGTCGGGATTCGAACCCAGGCGAGCTTAGCACACCTATAGGCCATCGTGACCATCCCGAGATTGGGAGACAATCATGTGGAAATAGTGGAAATTTTAACTTTCCTGGATTCTGAGATTGAATTGAGTGGAGAATGTGGAAGAGAAATTAATTGATGGTTAGAATTGGGGAGAACAGCAACGTCGAAATTGAGAAAGATCTGGAAAAACAAATACAGCATGTGACAAAACATACCAAGACGACAAAGGGTACTCGGTAGAGCGCATACCTCTGCCGTGTTATGCCTGATCCACAAGAACATAATCAGGCCCAATACATTTTTGAAATATCATGGTATATATCGTTTTTCGGCCTGGTGTTGGCTAAATGGTTCGGGTGGTGGCTTGGGATCCGAGGGTCCTGAGTTCAAATCCCACTCGGCTGTTGAATTAATACCAGGTGGGGTTGACTTTGCCTGTCATCCTTCCGAGGTCGGTAAAATGAGTGCCAGCTTGCTGGTAACCCTGTGTTGGTGTGGCAACCCTAGTGGTATTCAGTAGTGGCTAGTGGTATATATTGTGCGATATATCATTTTGGGCCTTATCTCTCAATGGTGAAGAATCACTTGAAGTCTCGAAAGAGGATCTGGATTCAGATCTTCAACAAAATCGAATAAACTCGTCCTCATCATACAACAAACCTGTCCACCAAGTTTCGTCCAAATACATTCATAAACTTTTGAGATATCAGGTTATATATTAGTTTGGTCCGGTCTCTCAATGGTGAAGAGTCACTGAAAAAATTATCAGATCCAGATCCGGATCTTCACCAAAATCTAATCAGTTCGTCCTTGTCACACAGCAAACCTGCGCACCAAATTCCATCTGGATCCGTCCACAACTTTTGAGATATCCTGCAAACAAACAAACAAACAAACAAACAAGCAGTCATAGACTGGTACTTACGAAATCGTCAACTTGACCTCTGACCTTGTCTAATAAAAGCTGTCTCTAGAGAAGGTAGCAACGCAAACCAGAGGTTTCTACGATGATTCTGTACAAAACCATCAAAAATCGAATGTTTGACCTCACTGTGACCTTGATCTTTTGACCGATTTTGACCAAAATCTAATCAGCACGAGCCATCACCCTCCTGCATCACGTGGTGTAATCTGACATTGGTAGCTTCTTCCGTTTTCGAGTTATCGTGCCTACAAACAAACACACAAACAGAGGACAGAAGCGATCAATATACTTACGAAATCTTTAGATTTCATAAGTAACAAACAGACAGACAGAGAGGGGTGAAAACATAACCTCCTTCACCTTCGTTGGCAGAGGTAATGAGGGTAGTGAATGTTCTGGTATTTCCAGTTGCAATGTATGGATTTTCATTAATTTATTCGTACGTAGCCTGCGGCTGCTTGGCTGCGTCATTTTATGGTGGCGCGGTCTGTGCTGCCGACGCAATGCTCCCTGTTACCAGTCAGCTGGTACTCGTTTTGCCCACCTCATAAGGATGACAAGCTTAGTCAAATTCACCTGGTGTTAATTCAACGGTGTGACAGGGGATTTAACTCCAGACTCTAAGATCTTAAAAGCCAGCCACCGTTAAGCCAACACCAGGCTTAATGTATGGATGTGAGTGATGGACAATGAAAAAGAGAAAGTTAGAAGATTCAGTTTTGAGTTGCTGGAGGTGAATGTTTAAAAAATTCCATGGATTGTAAGAACAAACAAATCGGTGCTTGAAGAAGTTAGACCACCAAGTAAATGAGAGAAAATGATGCTGAAACAGAGACACATCATGCGTACAGAAAATGAAAGTCTCGAGACATCAGTCATGTTGGGTACGGTTTAGGGAAGACGAGGAAGAGGCAGACTTGGATGTACTAGATAGATGGGGTAAAGGCTGCAACCAAGGCTGGCTCTGCTAGAGCTTCAGGAAGCAGTGCAGGATCGGGATTGTTTGGAGAAATCTGATGATGAATGTCACCAGAAGTCGGTCACGACTTGACGGAACCAAATAACTGGAAAACTATCGATTGTCAAGTTCCTAAAGATTTATGATTTCGTAAATATGGAGGGGCTTTAGGAAGCATTCTCTGTCCAAGTAGTATATATATATATAACAAGAAAACAGACGGGAGGGGAGGGGGGGGTGAAGGGAGGAAGGAAGAAAAAAAGCAGTCATCAGTTGCTTTGCTGTGCATAGTGCTGCATCGCAGTGTTGTCTTTATTGCTTGTACTTTACCTGCAAAGTGAATGCAAGTTTGGAGTTTACCTGCCTGCCGGTTTCGACATTCATCGATTCAAGAACCTTAAGGTTTCTGACAGGTATTGTCCATTTCCCAAAGGTAGGCACACACAAGGTTCATAAAATGTCCATGAAATCATTGTCGTTTCTTGTTGTCCTTGCTACGTACCTTGAGTTCACCGACTTGTGAGGAAATGTGCCACATGAGGTTTTCATTCAGGAATTTGATTCCATAAGGCCCTAAGAGCTCGGCCAAACATCGCATTTCTGGGAATAACAAAAAAGGATAATTTAATTATTTCACATTTGATGAAAGGACACAAGTCCTGATTGAAAGCTTGCTGACAGATTCCGGAATTGTTGCCAACTGAGGGTCCGGTGCTATCCCAGAGGGCCAATCAACTTCCTTAGGGAAAGCCACACAATTGCCCCAACAGCCTGGATACATTTTCAATGTGATGTAATCATTGTAGCTTTTAAAATCTTTATCACTAATTACTTTTGTGCATGATCACGATCGGGTGGGCGACATCAATCACAATTGCAAGGGATACATATTTATGCAAGTTAAACCTTACACTATGAATGTACATACACAAATAATGGCACGAGAATGTTTTCTTAAAACGTTATTTAACAACACATGGAGACGTGTGAGCGGTACAGGGCAACGATCAAAGTGTAAGGCCTAAGCATGGACCATTCATGGTGCTCATGTCGTGTCGTTCATTTTTATCTGAAATAAGGATTTCAAGTTTAGGTGAAGATTGCCAGAATTTTGTGTGCCATCTGGAGGCAGTGTTGTGTGTGTGGTTGCGGTGGGTGAGAATAAGTATTCCACATGCTGTTCTCCCTGTCTGAACCAGTAATGGCCAGGAAAGATAAGACAAAGGGACCCCAAGAATAGCAATAATATGAGGTTGCTGAGCAAGGCACCACAATGAGTTCAAACCCTTGTCCTTCTCCCTCCACCCTCCCTCAGATGTCGGTGCCCGTAATGGGCCATGGTGTCACCACAGGTGCCAGCACTGTCACCTGGGTCTTGGCCCATGGGATGGTCCTCCCACTGCTGCAGCAAGGTGGTGAGACATTGGGTGGACCTGCACCAAGGAGAAGCACCGCAGTTGGCCAAAGTCGCAATCCGTTTCCTTATCGTGCCGGCAGCATGCAGATGCTCTTTGGCCGTCTCACTCCTTTGCCGGGGACTTCTGGTGCTACGGAGCTCTTCCTCTTTTTGGGGCAATGATTTGTTGGGCCGCATTCTCTGCTGGTACTACCATGCTCTGTTCTGTTCAGCCTTGCTTTACTCCTGAATTGTTCCCTCATGGACATTTGAGCACTTTAGCAATCCTTACGTGGTTTGTCATGTATTAGTGCATGTAGGAGTGTCTATCTGGGCCCTTCGAGTTCATATTGTACAATAATTATTATTTTTACCGTCGTACATCGCCTGTGTCTGTATGCTAGATCTGTTCACAATAGTCTCTTGTGCTTGTGTCTTTTATTTTAATAAATAATTATTTATCTCGTAAGCTGTGCATGTCTGCTCCACCAAACAGTATCCCGCAAGTCTCTTGTTTCAGCCACATTGGCAAATACTTGGGTGTGCAAATTCGGGAAAAAGAATCCCGAAAACCGGTGTGGTTATCGGGATTCGAGATATCACCAATGATATCGGGATTCAGGATATTGGGATTCGGGTTATCGGGATATCACCAATGCTCGGAAGAAAAATTGTAGCCAAATAGGATATTTTTTGAACACGTAGTCGAGACTCGAGGAAGAACTAGGACAGTGAACGGATGAGAATGTAACAGACACAAACAGGATGCAAAATAAGCATGCATGGGGTGGACAGGTTGGACACAGAGGACACATGGAGTGGAGAAGAATCTCATGTTCCTAGTACTTAAGAAATACGAATTGATGTCAAAGTCGGTTGTGGTCACGTTAGAAGCAATGCAGCCTTGCCCTGTTGAGTGCGCACAAGTTGAAGTCTGACCGGCCAGTCGGTTTGCAAGTTCCCAGAGGATGATCTTCATATCATTGAAGCAAGCAGATGAATCCGAGTCCACTACTTACTTTTAAGGGTCACATTACAGACCGCCAGTGCTTAAGAGTGAGGATGAGAAGACATGCCCTTTTTGCCTTTTTCGACACGACCAGAGAGGATTTGCCTGCTTGGATGTCGTCTCAGAGACCAGAGAGGCAGTAGGTTCATCGGGAACCCAACCAGCCAGCAGATAAGATCGACCAGTATCCACAGAGGTGCAGCTGGTTCTTGAGTGAGGGCTTTGGAGTTGCTACACCAGTCGTAAGTAGCATGTCACACTCAAAACCCTCTTTGCTGTTTGAGCCCGATTTTAAAAATGAACTTGACCACAGGATGTGCTGCAGCTGTTCCTTCTCTCAGATGTCACATCGTGTCCTCCTCGTAAATTTTGACACTCGGTTGACTATTTTATGGTCGTGTGGCACAAAGTCGCTCTAATACCTGACATTGAGGTGTCTGTATGCCTCGTCTCTGTGGATGTGCTTGTCCATGGCCTGGGTCATAAAACTCTTTCCTCGAGTCTGTTCCTTGTTCTTGTGAGAGTGTAGTTGTTGCATTACTCAGACACATTAGCCAAAACACAGCTATGTACAGAGTCATTTGTTGAACATTTGTCCCGACATATAGCTCCCATCAGTGACATTGACATTCCTCCACCCTGCCCAGCACAACATGCATGCAGCTGACTTTTTTTTTTTTACACAGCATCATACATATATAATTTCAGTTGCCTTTTACCTTTATTATTTTCCAATTATTTGGTATATATTATATTTGATCAGTAAAAATACATATATATATATATATATATATATATATATATATATATATATATATATATATATATATATACACACAGTACATGTACATATACATTGTTACGGCCATGGGTACAGAGTGTATTATGAGGTGGTTAATCCCTGTTTCTCCTCGGAAGAGCCGGACCTGGAGCCATCGCTCACAATTAACTTTGTGGTATGGTGGGTTGTTTTACAACCACGAGTGCCAATCAGTTAACCACGAGTTCCAGTGTCCACCGTCTAATTTTTCCATTTAACTGGAGGTCACACGGCTTCCTGAACGGGGAGCGTGCCCTCAGCGATGCACCAATCTAATCTTGATTAGATCTTAAGTAAGATGGCCGAACGTTTACCGCTGGTGCATGCCGACTATGACAGGTCAATTTGTTTGGGAATTACCTCCCAGGGTACCTAGGTTCGGACAATGCTGGATCAATGGAAGGAAAGAACAAGCACGGACAGGTTGAAACGTCAACAAGGAATTTATTAACAAGGAAAAAATAAAGAAACGGAAGAACTTTAAATTTCCTTGTGGTGAAAATAAGTTGATTCAAATCAATCAAAATAATCTCAAGCAAATAAAGAATTAATCAGGCGTTGATAAAAAAACAACAGACAGAGAGCAGATGCTTATCACTATGCCTTACTTAACAATGAAACACGAGACAAGGGAACCCAGCAGATCATTCAGGGGGAGAGAAATCCGGTATCGCTTACCAAGGTAGAAGTCGTCGTGCGTCAAATAAAATGTCCCGAAATGTGTGAGTGTATCTTGGTCCGTTGCCAGCATCCTGCCTTGCCGTGCACCCACACGCAAACAGGCTCAAACACCAATTGACGTCACGTCCTCATCCCCAGGAACCAGGGATGCTAAGAATCAGGTACGCCAAGAGCAGGTCTTGAGCAGAACCTGCAGGAACGGTCCAAACGTCAGGAGCCACCAGGAGCCGCAACCAATGGACAGCTGTAAGGAGCTGTGAGGCACTGAGGAACTGTGAGGTGTTGTGAGGAACTGAGGGTGTGAGGAACTGTAAGGAACTGAGGAACTGTGAGGCGCTGTGAGGAGCTGAGGATGTGAGGCACTGTGAGGCGTTGAGGATGTGAAGAAGTGTGAGGAGCTGTAAGGCACTGAGGATCTGTGAGGCGCTGTGAGGATCTGAGGCTGTGAGGCACTGTGAGGAGCTGTAAGGCACTGAGGTACTGTGAGGAGCTGAGGATGTGAGGAACTGTGAGGCACTGAGGATGTGAGGAACTGAGGATGTGAAGCACTGTGAGGCACTGTGGGGAGCTGTAAGGTTGTCACCAGCGGTCACAAAACAAACTGTTAGGAAAACGGTCCTCTCGTTCTTTTTATAGGTAGCCCGTCTGGGCGGAGCTTCAAGCAGACCAGCCAAATCCACGTTGCCGATTGCGCATTGTTGCACGTGACCAACTGTCAACCTCACGATCATTCCTTCCTCGTTCAGCCCGACACGAAGAGCCAGCCAACATCCATAGAGCTGTCAAACAGGGCGTCAAACGTCGATGAAAAAAGGTGGACGTCAACGTCAATGAAAGATAGGTGGGTGAGGTAAATGATCCACAGCCGTATTTGACCGTCAGAATAACCGCTCAGGAAAAGCCCGTGGTGTGCTTAATAAAATGTCCTGCAAGCCCAAGGTGGAAATAAATCGTCCACCTCCAAGCTAACGTGTCCTGATGGAAAGAGGGTAGACGAGCCTCCGTTGGGGCTAACGGATATTTCACGTGCATGAATGTGTCTGTCGTAAAGAGAAAAAGACCATCGCTTAAGAAAGGGAATCTATTCTTTACCATTCTCCAATGCAGCAAATTTAGAATCCCAGCAGACATGGGGATGGGTCTATCCTGGACATGCATTTTGCAAAATAACTGTCTGAGGACCTAAATGTTTGTATGCATTAGTCGGATCTGATTCTGAAATCCATAACAATATGTATGTGTGTGTATATATATATATAATTTCTGTTAATGTCTGCGCGTACTTTGACGTTTCTCCTCCAAAACTGCCGGACGGGTTGTCGCCACTTTCGGCATGCGGGTGGTCTGTGGTCTAATGAACAGCATGGGCTATGTGAGATCGTGCCAGACGGACAGGTTTGGGAATTTTTGGCTATTTTCTAATTTTTACATTCATTTGCATGACGACGTGTGACGTCACCGCTGAGAGGCGTAATGACGTCATGACATCATCGGTCATTCGCTGACGTCATTAGGTCTGTCGTCGACAGACCGTCACCGCTGAGAGGCGTAATGCCACTCCGGGAAAACAACGTCTGCAATGTAAAACCTTCTTCTTCACATGCTCACTACTTCAGAAGGTGAATTTGACACAAAAAAACGTAACAAGAAACATTGTATTTAAAGAAATTCGATAAATCACATTGTGAACACTGGATATATTGACGTCCTAACGAACCCTCACTTTCGAAACTGTGTGTGGAAATCCTGGAGGATGGTGACGTGGCCTTCGGTGAGAGAAAGTTCATGATGTCACACAGCTAATGACTTAAGCGATACAATGCATATTGGTGACAAGTCGCTCCAGGCGTGCGTGTGTTCCATTACCAATCAGCTTGTAGAGTGCTCACCAAGTGGCTTAAGCACTCAAGCAAGCACTCCAACAAAATGCTCGCTGCTCGTCAACTGTCCATTATCGGTAAGCTTGCTATCGCTTGACAAGCCAACCATTCCTTCACAGTGTCGAATGGAATGCTTGCTTGAGTGCTTAAGCCACTTGGTGAGCGCTCTACAAGAAACTTGGTAACTGAACGCATCCCAGGTCTATCAGTCTGTGTGTCAATCCTTGCGAGTGGAATGTAAGCGAAACATTGCATTTTTCAAATTGATCGTACTTTCCATCCAATATGGGTTTTGACGATACTAAAACGGGTCTGTGGGTTTTCATAAACAAAACGGGTCAATCCCATGAAATGTGGGTCACTTGCCATCTACATATGAAGTAATTACCAGGTCGCCACATACGGACGACATTTCATGGGATTGATTTTGGGGCAATGGCAATTGTTTGGGGCAATGATTTGTTGGGCCGCATTCTCTGCTGGTACTACCATGCTCTGTTCTGTTCAGCCTTGCTTTACTCCTGAATTGTTCCCTCATGGACATTTGAGCACTTTAGCAATCCTTACGTGGTTTGTCATGTATTAGTGCATGTAGGAGTGTCTATCTGGGCCCTTCGAGTTCATATTGTACAATAATTATTATTTTTACCGTCGTACATCGCCTGTGTCTGTATGCTAGATCTGTTCACAATAGTCTCTTGTGCTTGTGTCTTTTATTTTAATAAATAATTATTTATCTCGTAAGCTGTGCATGTCTGCTCCACCAAACAGTATCCCGCAAGTCTCTTGTTTCAGCCACATTGGCAAATACTTGGGTGTGCAAATTCGGGAAAAAGAATCCCGAAAACCGGTGTGGTTATCGGGATTCGAGATATCACCAATGATATCGGGATTCAGGATATTGGGATTCGGGTTATCGGGATATCACCAATGCTCGGAAGAAAAATTGTAGCCAAATAGGATATTTTTGAACACGTAGTCGAGACTCGAGGAAGAACTAGGACAGTGAACGGATGAGAATGTAACAGACACAAACAGGATGCAAAATAAGCATGCATGGGGTGGACAGGTTGGACACAGAGGACACATGGAGTGGAGAAGAATCTCATGTTCCTAGTACTTAAGAAATACGAATTGATGTCAAAGTCGGTTGTGGTCACGTTAGAAGCAATGCAGCCTTGCCCTGTTGAGTGCGCACAAGTTGAAGTCTGACCGGCCAGTCGGTTTGCAAGTTCCCAGAGGATGATCTTCATATCATTGAAGCAAGCAGATGAATCCGAGTCCACTACTTACTTTTAAGGGTCACATTACAGACCGCCAGTGCTTAAGAGTGAGGATGAGAAGACATGCCCTTTTTGCCTTTTTCGACACGACCAGAGAGGATTTGCCTGCTTGGATGTCGTCTCAGAGACCAGAGAGGCAGTAGGTTCATCGGGAACCCAACCAGCCAGCAGATAAGATCGACCAGTATCCACAGAGGTGCAGCTGGTTCTTGAGTGAGGGCTTTGGAGTTGCTACACCAGTCGTAAGTAGCATGTCACACTCAAAACCCTCTTTGCTGTTTGAGCCCGATTTTAAAAATGAACTTGACCACAGGATGTGCTGCAGCTGTTCCTTCTCTCAGATGTCACATCGTGTCCTCCTCGTAAATTTTGACACTCGGTTGACTATTTTATGGTCGTGTGGCACAAAGTCGCTCTAATACCTGACATTGAGGTGTCTGTATGCCTCGTCTCTGTGGATGTGCTTGTCCATGGCCTGGGTCATAAAACTCTTTCCTCGAGTCTGTTCCTTGTTCTTGTGAGAGTGTAGTTGTTGCATTACTCAGACACATTAGCCAAAACACAGCTATGTACAGAGTCATTTGTTGAACATTTGTCCCGACATATAGCTCCCATCAGTGACATTGACATTCCTCCACCCTGCCCAGCACAACATGCATGCAGCTGACTTTTTTTTTTTACACAGCATCATACATATATAATTTCAGTTGCCTTTTACCTTTATTATTTTCCAATTATTTGGTATATATTATATTTGATCAGTAAAAATACATATATATATATATATATATATATATATATATATATATATATATATATATATATATATATATATATATATACACACAGTACATGTACATATACATTGTTACGGCCATGTGTACAGAGTGTATTATGAGGTGGTTAATCCCTGTTTCTCCTCGGAAGAGCCGGACCTGGAGCCATCGCTCACAATTAACTTTGTGGTATGGTGGGTTGTTTTACAACCACGAGTGCCAATCAGTTAACCACGAGTTCCAGTGTCCACCGTCTAATTTTCCATTTAACTAGAGGTCACACGGCTTCCTGAACGGGAGCGTGCCCTCAGCGATGCACCAATCTAATCTTGATTAGATCTTAAGTAAGATGGCCGAACGTTTACCGCTGGTGCATGCCGACTATGACAGGTCAATTTGTTTGGGAATTACCTCCCAGGGTACCTAGGTTCGGACAATGCTGGATCAATGGAAGGAAAGAACAAGCACGGACAGGTTGAAACGTCAACAAGGAATTTATTAACAAGGAAAAAATAAAGAAATGGAAGAACTTTAAATTTCCTTGTGGTGAAAATAAGTTGATTCAAATCAATCAAAATAATCTCAAGCAAATAAAGAATTAATCAGGCGTTGATAAAAAAACAACAGACAGAGAGCAGATGCTTATCACTATGCCTTACTTAACAATGAAACACGAGACAAGGGAACCCAGCAGATCATTCAGGGGGGAGAGAAATCCGGTCTCGCTTACCAAGGTAGAAGTCGTCGTGCGTCAAATAAAATGTCCCGAAATGTGTGAGCGTATCTTGGTCCGTTGCCAGCGCCCTGCCTTGCCGTGCACCCACACGCAAACAGGCTCAAACACCAATTGACGTCACGTCCTCATCCCCAGGAACCAGGGATGCTAAGAATCAGGTACGCCAAGAGCAGGTCTTGAGCAGAACCTGCAGGAACGGTCCAAACGTCAGGAGCCACCAGGAGCCGCAACCAATGGACAGCTGTAAGGAGCTGTGAGGCACTGAGGAACTGTGAGGTGTTGTGAGGAACTGAGGGTGTGAGGAACTGTAAGGAACTGAGGAACTGTGAGGCGCTGTGAGGAGCTGAGGATGTGAGGAACTGTGAGGCGTTGAGGATGTGAAGAAGTGTGAGGAGCTGTAAGGCACTGAGGATCTGTGAGGCGCTGTGAGGATCTGAGGCTGTGAGGCACTGTGAGGAGCTGTAAGGCACTGAGGTACTGTGAGGAGCTGAGGATGTGAGGAACTGTGAGGCACTGAGGATGTGAGGAACTGAGGATGTGAAGCACTGTGAGGCACTGTGGGGAGCTGTAAGGTTGTCACCAGCGGTCACAAAACAAACTGTTAGGAAAACGGTCCTCTCGTTCTTTTTATAGGTGGCCCGTCTGGGCGGAGCTTCAAGCAGACCAGCCAAATCCACGTTGCCGATTGCGCATTGTTGCACGTGACCAAGTGTCAACCTCACGATCATTCCTTCCTCGTTCAGCCAGCCAACATCCATAGAGCTGTCAAACAGGGCGTCAAACGTCGATGAAAAAAGGTGGATGTCAACATTGGTGAAAGATAGGTGGGTGAGGTAAATGATCCACAGCCGTATTTGACCGTCAGAATAACCGCTCAGGAAAAGCCCGTGGTGTGCTTAATAAAATGTCCTGCAAGCCCAAGGTGGAAATAAATCGTCCACCTCCAAGCCAACGTGTCCTGATGGAAAGAGGGTAGACGAGCCTCCGTTGGGGCTAACGGATATTTCACGTGCATGAATGTGTCTGTCGTAAAGAGAAAAAGACCATCGCTTAAGAAAGGGAATCTATTCTTTACCATTCTCCAATGCAGCAAATTTAGAATCCCAGCAGACATGGGGATGGGTCTATCCTGGACATGCATTTTGCAAAATAACTGTCTGAGGACCTAAATGTTTGTATGCATTAGTCGGATCTGATTCTGAAATCCATAACAATATGTATGTGTGTGTATATATATATATATATATATATATATATAATTTCTGTTAATGTCTGCGCGTAATTTGACGTTTCTCCTCCAAAACTGCCGGACGGGTTGTCGCCACTTTCGGCATGCGGGTGGTCTGTGGTCTAATGAACAGCATGGGCTATGTGAGATCGTGCCAGACGGACAGGTTTGGGAATTTTTGGCGATTTTCTAATTTTTACATTCATTTGCATGACGACGTGTGACGTCACCGCTGAGAGGCGTAATGACGTCATGACATCATCGGTCATTCGCTGACGTCATTAGGTCTGTCGTCGACAGACCGTCACCGCTGAGAGGCGTAATGCCACTCCGGGAAAACAACGTCTGCAATGTAAAACCTTCTTCTTCACATGCTCACTACTTCAGAAGGTGAATTTGACACAAAAAAACGTAACAAGAAACATTGTATTTAAAGAAATTCGATAAATCACATTGTGAACACTGGATATATTGACGTCCTAACGAACCCTCACTTTCGAAACTTCACGCGGAGCGTGGATTTAGCTAGTATATATATATATATATATATATATATATATATATATATATATATATATATATATATATATATATATATATATATATATATATATATATATGTACACATTATACACCCAGACCCCGGCATTCACAGTTCCAACATTCGCGGGTTCTGCGTATTCGCGGTTGATATTTCACAACACGTGCCTAGATTCGTGAGAAATTGCCCCACGTATTCACAGTTTTCACAGTGATATTTTTTCACGAGCCGTGAGCATAACAGTTCTAAACCATATCTTCCACGAGCCACACACTAAGCAGCTTGATGTACATACAATGCAATACTGTACGTACACGAAAAAAAAACATCTTCCATGAGTCACCAACATGACCTGCTTCCTGGATGTGTATTGTAGTTTCGCGGGATAAACATAGTTTTATGGGATGTCTCACCATGTGCATTTTAAACATACGGTATAAAAAACGGGTTGGTACGAATCAAAACTGGGTTAGTTAGTTAGTTAGTCAGTTAGTTATTTCTTTCACGTGATGGAAGTGAGACTGTGTGTGGAAATCCTGGAGGATGGTGACGTGGCCTTCGGTGAGAGAAAGTTCATGATGTCACACAGCTAATGACTTAAGCGATACAATGCATATTGGTGACAAGTCGCTCCAGGCGTGCGTGTGTTCCATTACCAATCAGCTTGCAGAGTGCTCACCAAGTGGCTTAAGCACTCAAGCAAGCACTCCAACAAAATGCTCGCTGCTCGTCAACTGTCCATTATCAATAAGCTTGCTATCGCTTGACAAGCCAACCGTTCCTTCACAGTGTCGAATGGAATGCTTGCTTGAGTGCTTAAGCCACTTGGTGAGCGCTCTACAAGAAACTTGGTAACTGAACGCATCCCAGGTCTATCAGTCTGTGTGTCAATCCTTGCGAGTGGAATGTAAGCGAAACATTGCATTTTTCAAATTGATCGTACTTTCCATCCAATATGGGTTTTGACGATACTAAAACGGGTCTGTGGGTTTTCATAAACAAAACGGGTCAATCCCATGAAATGTGGGTCACTTGCCATCTACATATGAAGTAATTACCAGGTCGCCACATACGGACATTACGCAATGGAAACATTCAGCGCATCTTTGTGTAAATCACCATCTTGCTACGAACACCACCATCTGAGCTGTAACATTTTAAAAACGCTCAGCATAATCTACCTGCAGATCGGAAAGATGTCATGGCCTGTGAGTTAAAGAATGGAAACATTCAGCACATCGATTTGTGTAATTAGCAGCAAGCTACATACAGACTAATTACACAATGGCATCGCTCACCACATCTATTATCAGCAGCCGAATACAGCATCTCCTGTAAAAATTCCCCACAAACAATGCGCAGACTACTCACCCCTTCCACAGTTACCCACAATGCACGCGTCAAACCCGGAGGGGAGCGTGCCTCTGCGGACCATGATGCAGCCAAGGCATTCCCTGCAGAACTCACGAGTCTCTTCGAGGAGAAGCGCTACCTGCCAGAGCAGGTCATTCACGCTGATGACACCGGCTCGTTTTGGAAAAAGATGCCGACCAGAAATGTTAATCTCACAGCACGAGAGCAAAGCAGCCGGCTTCAAGGCTGCAAAGGACCGGGTAGCATTTCTCCTCTGCACAAACGCCGGAGGACTTCATGGTAAAGCCCATGATGCTCTCCCATTCCCTGAACCCAAGTGCACAGAAGAACAAAAACAAGCAGACACTGCCCGAGTACTGGAGGGCAAACGGGAAGGCGTGGGTACCGCCTGAACTTTTTATGGACTGGATCCATACCCGTTTTGTTTCATCAGGTCGTGAGGTATCTGACAGGAAATAACCGTTTGTTCAAGGTACTCCTGCTGCTTGACAACGCTCCTGGCCACGGCACAGAACCTGAACGGTGCATCTTCATCCTCATCTTCATCATTTTGCAAAGTTACGTGTGCTGTATTTGTTAAATAAAAAATTGAAATGGAATGTGATGTTGTTGGTGCTGTTGTTTTTTTTTGTTTCATGGTATGGTTAAGAGAGACCTTAAACTGCATTTTTCTTTTTTTATTTATAAGCATCTTTAATGAGAATGTAATCGTGCATTTGTGGTCGAAAACATTGTAAACTTTAAAAACTTTCCCCTTTGATCCAGGAACCACTGGGAACCGATAACATTATCCCCCTTGTACCAATTCCCCGAATTTGGTGGTGTCGCCATTTGCGGCCTTTTTCATGAACCAGGAACCACCTAGAACTGATAACGTTATCCCCCGTCTCCACTGCAACAAGGACAAAACACTCGCGGATTTTTTACTGGTTGGGAAATCCCCGGAACCTATCCCCCCCATTTCCCATTGAGACAATGCCCCCACATTCGCGGGGCTTTCCCAGAAACGTATCCCCTGCACATGTCGGGGTTCTGGTTATACATATACATATATATATATATATATATATATATATATATATATATATATATATATATATATATATATATATATATATATATATATAAGCATTGTCGACGAGCCGGAGAACCTTGAATGCAAGGTTTTGTTCTGCCAGGTACCTCTCCACCTGAGGGACAAAACATTTATGGAACCAGTCCATGAAAATTGCTGGCACCATCCACGCCTTCCTGTTGGCCCTCCAAAACAAAGGCAGCGTGTGGTTGTTCTTGCCCTTGAGAGCACGCAGGTTCAGGGAACAGAACAGAATCATGGGCTTCATCATACAGTCCCCTTTTGCATTTGCGTAGAGGAGACAAGATATCCGGTCCTTTGTGGCCTTGAATCTCGATGCTGTCCTGTCCCCTTGTGCTTCGAGGCAAAAGTTTGTGTTGGGATTTTTTTCGAAAACAAGCTGGTCTGATTAGCGTTGAACACCTGCTCCGGCAGGTAACCATTCTCCTCGATGAGCTGCGCAAGTTGAGCAGGAAGCGTTTCGGCCACCTCGTGCTCCGCGGAGGCATACTCGCCAGTGAGTTTGACGTTGCGTGAGACTGGCGTTTCATGTAGTGGTCAAATCATCCCCTGCTCGCTTGGAATGGACCGGGGCTGCACGTACCCACATCACTCGTACCCGCATTATGAGTGCTGGCGACACACTTGCCAATCAGATGCACGTAGATACGCATCACCTTTGCGTGAATGAGAGGTCCAATTAAAGGCATTTTCTTCTGTACATTGTCCTCAATCCATACACTGAAAGCCTTCTTCATCGTTTCTTTGTGGACATCATGGATGACCATTCGGCCCATCAAGCCCACACAATGGTTGCCAACCTATGACAATTTTTTTGTGTACAGTTAAGACTCATGGAAGAGCTGGAACGCTGAATGGAACATGACAAAAACAGTAGAGAGAGGGGGTGGGGGACACCAACAGCAAAGTTGAAGGACAAAATAGAGGGAGTCTTGGACAAACGATGCGGGTGGGTAGGAATGGGGTTGACAGGATGGATACAGAAGAAAACTTCCCACCCACCACCCACTCCCTCCCTCTCCTTCCTTCCTCCTCTTTTCCTCCTCTTTTCCTCCTCTCTCTCTCTCTCTCTCTCTCTCTCTCTCTCTCTCTCTCTCTCTCTCTCTCTCTCTCTCTCTCTCTCTCTCTCTCTCTCTCTCTCTCTCTCTCTCTCTCTCTCTCTCTCTCTCTCTCTCTCTCTCTCTCTCTCTCTCTCTCTCTCTCTCTCTCTCTCTCTCTCTCTTTCTTTCTTTCTTTCTTTGTCCGTGTCTTGAGCTTGGCTGGGGTTGAATGTGACTTGGCTGGGGTCTAAAACGCCAACTTGCTCAACTCAGAGTAGATGCTCGAACTCTTAACTAATTACTGGAGTCCACTGATATATAATTAAATTGAAATTTATTTTGGACCTCTTTGAAGTTTGTTATTAAACGTTATTTTTCGAAGACAATGCTAAATGGAGGTTTTTCTTCAATTAAATGATTGCCTTGCACAATGACATTTGCACAAAGACTTTCAGTATAGGCTACAGTTATTGTGAGATGAGGTGTATTGTCACCTTTCTGATTTGATTTGATTTTACCAGAACGAGTGGCCTATCTGTTCACATTATAATGTTAGGGTTTTGGTCAAAGCCCACCCTTTTGTTTTTCCATCTGCATAGGGAAAGAAAGCGCCATTCCATGCAATGAGTCGGGGATCTGTGCCCTAAATGATTGTATAATTTGCTGTAATCTCATGTGAGTATTCCTTGTATAATTACCATAAACATGTTGTGTAGAAATGGTTGAAGCGAACAATGGCAATTTGTTGACGTCACACAGTGATGCATGTTTTTGGGTCCAAATTATGAATGTTGGACTACTTGTTACTTACAATGTGTTTGGTTGCTCATTTAAAGTATCGGAGTCGAAAAAAAAGTTCTATTTATTTTAGTATTCGATCCTGACATGTTCGCATGAATTAATTTTCCTCGTTTTGCAGCTGAAATATTGAACGTTACTGGGTGGGCTTACTGGATCCCGAACCGATTGTATCAAGTCGTTGTGCTGTGCTACTTTTGATGATGAAATGGAAGATCAAGAAGGAATCCGAAGAAGTAAAGAACAAAGATGGAGTCATCAGGAGGAACCCGGATAGGATTCGGGTTTCAGCCGCTACTCCACGACCCTCAAACCCATCCAGGTGCAGCCAAATGAGCCTTACAGAAAAATTTCTGTCAGAATTCACTTGTCCTTAGAAAGACATAATGAAAGAAAGGAATACGGAGTAGAAGAGATGAAAGAAGAAAAAAGCAAGAATTACAATGAAAATAAAGAGAATTGTGAAAATTTTTTTGAAATAAATGTGAAAGGAATAATGTGAACAAAGATGTCGGGAAGAACCCAGACAGATAGCTTTCAGATGAGTTTTATATGGATAAAGCACATGCACCCAATGAGGGATTATTGGCCGTATTTGATTCTCATGAGGAATATTTACTATAATTCATTAGTTTGAATCTGTATGGTTCATTATATTGTTATAGTTCAAGCTACTAATACTGCAGAGTTTGAACCCTCTGAAGATATTTCAAATGTGAGGTTGACCGATGTGGCATTGCACCTTGTGGGATATAGTCACCTGTGCTATTACATTGACATAGTTGTAATCCTGGTGTATTGAGTTGTCGTCGTCTGATTTTTGCAGGAATTTATTTATTTATTCATGCCAATAAACCACACATCGAGAGAACCTCAAGCTCAACCTCAGATTCCGTGTTGTTCATTACCAACGAATGGAGGATGTGGTTTTCTGCCGTCTACATTATTAATGATGCCGACATGGT
The DNA here is from genome assembly GCF_056783735.1 of Eptatretus burgeri. Lineage (NCBI taxonomy): Eukaryota > Metazoa > Chordata > Myxini > Myxiniformes > Myxinidae > Eptatretus > Eptatretus burgeri. The sequence goes on from NC_140963.1 coordinate 2,125,589, forward strand.
TTGTTCAACTTTGTGATAATCCTTGGGTCTTAAACGCACCGTTAAACAAACTGACTCCATGTTGTATTTATATGTTTAAAATGCATCCTGCTTGGCATCATGCTCTTCTTCTGGTTGAATGTTGAGCTTTGCCTGCGTGTGGAGCTTTTCCAACGCAGCATGGGGAGTGGCCACCAGAAACGGGAGACAGTAATCACCACAGTTCGCATTATGTAATAGATCATGTCATAACAATGAAATGCCTTTTCACTGGAATGGCGACCGCAAACTCTCGTGCCACACCATAAATTTCTGAGACAATATGGGTGCCTGCAATGCATCTATCTTATTTAGGCATCCATTACACAGTTTACGATGATATATGTCTCAACCGAGCCAGCCCCGCCAACGCAATAAAGCATCATGTGATAATCGCCAGCAAAAACACAAAGCAAATGCTAGAAAATAAATTATATGCATCTACATTCTACATTCTACATGCAAAATGAATGAATCAAATCACTCCATAATATCTAAACCAATAACTTGTCACAGTATATTTGTACCAGTAATATCAGTGTACTCCACAGCACTGAAGGGTAGATCATGGCTTTCAGAAGTCAGGTTGAGAAAGGCTTTCATGCAGGGTGAAAAGACCACCAGGCAATTGCTGGCTTGTCTGAGAAGAGCCTCAAGATACCTGCATGTGACATCACAAGGCATTACATTTCCAATGAGAACAAAGCCTGCTTTTAAATGAAAAAAAAAGTGTGCAAATGTGCAAGTCAATCCTACATTTGTAGAACAATTTTTAACAAGCAAATCATTCAAAATACACTGTACAAGTTTATTTTTCAGGACAAAAGATCAAAAACAAGGTATGAGCATAAGGAAGGTATCGTAAATAAAACGTGACTATCTTATATTGAAACATTACTCTTATCAAAGATGAAAAAGTTTTCATGGCGAAGCTGCAATTTATTTTGTCACAAGTCATTATACTCGCTCAGGTTCCAGATGGCAAGAAAAAACAAGTAAAAAAAGATATAAAATGTCATTGCTCCCGTTTTAGTAATTTTGCTGCACGGAGTTAAAGGGCGAGCCCATATTTATGTACAACTAAAATGGACGCCAGTCTACCAGTCGGCCATCTTTGATCAGATTACAAAATAAAGTGAGGGCCACGTGTATGTCATCATTGACTGTGCTTGTGCCATTTGAACAAAAATCGGACCATGCCCGTCTGATAAATAAATCGTTGGGGACACATTTACGTAACAAAATGGCTGTAGGCCTCCAAGGGAGAAGTTTGGCCATCCATTCAGGTAGGGGTTGACCCCCCCCCCCACACCCCCACCCCCAGTAGAAGAGATTTAATGCTCTTCTTGGCGATACACGTCAATATATTTATTTTAACATTTTTGGGGCTGTATTTGTTGCCGTTTCATTTTCCTGTGCAGTATCTTCTATTCACTCCTGTTTTTGGAAATTTATTTCAAGGTGAATTAGGGATACTGCTTCAGGTTTGTTGTGTTCATCTTTGTTTACAAATTGAATCCGATAGTATGTTGGGCATTTCACATACTCAGCTAGTCCAACGCTTGTCACTCTGTGCATCTGGTTGCGTTCCACCTGGTTAAGTTCCACCAGGCCGCTCCCTCAATCTCGTCCCGGCAGGTACATTTTGACATTTCGTTCTGAGTGATGTAATATCAATGAGGTATTCCACCGCTCCATTGCTTTCTCAATCAGTTTGATTATTTGGGGATTGATTTTGTACATTTCCATGCATTTTATGATCTACGAATGTGGGACACTGTTGAAAGCTTTCTTATAGTCTATCCAGGCGGTGGACAATTTGGTTCTTCGCATTTTGCGATTTTCAAGTACGGCCTTGTTCAGTAGTCGGTGGTCAATTGTTCCGTAACGACCTCTCATATCCCTTTTGTTCCACCTCCAAACCTCATCATTGAGTGAGGTGATGGCACATCATTTCTGTAAGGATTCCTGTTTGAAGTTTTATGATGTTGGTAGGCATGTTATTGGCCGGTAATTGTGAGGTACTTGGGTTTCTTCAGATTTTGGGATGAGAAATGCGTTTCTTTCGACGAGCCACTCATCCATTGCCTTTTCCTCTTGGATCAGTTCATTGAGTGTCCTGGCGACGTGACTGTGGAGAGCATTAAGTTGCTTTCGCCAGAAGTTTTACCAAAGAATACCTGTGTAGAACGAGGCTGATCCTAAAAACATACCTCTCCCCAAGGAAGAAAATCAAAACTATAAACCAACTCACAATACCTGTATTCCAACACAGCTGCAGAATAATAAACTGGATATCGAAACAAGGAAACTCCTCACCATCCATAAAATATTTCATAAAATTCAATGCATCCCAAGAATGTACCGACCGAGACGAGGAGGAGGTAGTGGACTGATGAAACTCAACCAAGTGCAGAGTGGAAAGTGTAGGAATGCCTGAATAAGTGAACAGTTCAACAGACTACGGAATCCAATTTGTGAGTAAACATAAAGACAAACCAAAGAAGGTATCCCTAACCCACCGAGCAAAAAATTTCCAAAGACAGGTGCAAATAGAAGATGTCACACAAGAAACCGAAACACCAACGAATACAGCCCCAACAATTGCAAAAAAAGACAAAAGAAAAATATAAAATGTAATATTAGCAGACATACACCAACAACTGGGAAAACAATAAAAGAGTAGGAAGGGATGGAAAAAAAATACAAAAGAAAAATTGGACAGATTGGAAGTGGACAAAGAAGGCTCTTTGGAATGGCCTGCGTACGTAATGGAAAACATCACATTATACAATTCCCCATCCAACCTGCGCAGCAGCAGAATGGTGAAATTGTGTCAGGTTATACAACTCATGACATTGAATGTATGTAACCCTGATTGAATGATATATCTATCATGACATCATTTATAGCAGTTACTCCAATAAGAAACATAACTGAGGCAAAATCTGTGGAGTAACAATGATGTCATTCCAGATGTATATCCCTGCATGAAATCTCCGTGTGGTGAACGTGCAATTTGGTTGTTTGGTGAAAGTCTCCGAAGACAGTTACATTGTGGACATGAGCAGGTTTAAGAGGTACTTACCAGCTGCTATAATGTGCAGTGATTGTGGGTTCTCCACGGCTATCTGTTGGCTGAGTTTGCTGCAGCAACACGTTGTTGAAGACGCGTGTGATGTCTATCTGCACGAAGTCTTCCAGAGACTGCAGCACGGACATGTAGGCACGAACACTGTGCAGTAGCTCAGAGGGCTTGGCAATATCTTGCGTGGCCTGGTTGTACGATGACATTGCCACAATGGACCTGTCAGAGTGAAGAGCAATTCGTTATTTTGACAAGTGTATGATTGCGTAAACATCAAAGCCTACCGTCTATGCACACGCAGAAACCCCAACATTATAAAGCATAGATAAACGCTGAACGTCGTTTTTGTTTACAGTGATATTCCGGTGCATTGTTAGAAAATAGGATTTTGTGATTAGCCCAATGTAAATGTTTATATTCAGATACAGAGTAAAAAGAAATAAAACCAAGAAATATCTGATGGTTTTCAAGTGAGAGTGCCAGTAGGTTTTGTCCTGATAATAGCTCCAAAATGTATATTTTAACTTCCACTCAGCGTGCCGCCCGTTGTTTCGATGTCAGGTTTGTTTAATCAAAAGGCATCATGTTGAACTTACCAAACATATTGCATGTCTATCTGCGAGTGTCAATAAGGATGTACTGTAAAAAGGATATTTTATAATACGTAATTGTTGTTGTTGTTGTTGTTGTTGTGGTGGATGTAGTTGTTGTGATTGTTGTTCCCCTCCTGCCTTGTGCTTTTATATCTTTTTACATTGCTTTGAGAGGGATTACTATATATTATTTTGTGTGCTCCTTCCTCGTCCTCGGACAGGGCTCCTGCTGTCAGAGAATAATAAATGTTACCGTCGGAACAGCCACGTAAGAGCTCGAGGTCCTGCTGCTTCTTCCTCAATCGCAGAAACACAGACTTTTAAAACAGGCAAGTTTGTGATTTAAAGGAATGAATTTTAGCTCCAAGTAAACGGATTATTACCTTTCCAATGATACCATTTGTATTACTGTACGACAGGATAAACTCAAAAGAACATTCTCCAGATGCTCACTTGGTGAAGCTGGCTTCCAGACAACTTGTCAGGAACTCCTTGGGTGTGAATGTGTGTTCCCAGAGAGTGAATGAAGGAGTGTAGTTGGTGGCAAGGCACAGCTCAACAAGGGCCGAGTGCAGTTTGTCCATACTGCGGAGATGTTTTAATAAAAAGAAAACACACGTCACAGTTTTCCACAAATCGGTTCCACACAACAATTACATTCATTTATTGAATAGTGTCAGATATTCCCAATGCATTACATTAACATTTAAAGGATGTTGTAAATGATTCTAATCTGGCAGGGACACAAATAACATTGACGTCATGTAAAATGTGAATTCAAGTCCTCAACAACCTCCACCCCCCTCCACAAACTCCAAGTCATCAACCCCCCTCTCAAATCCCATGTCCTCAACTTCTGCCTCCAAACCCCAGATCCTTAACCTTACCCTTGCAACACCAAGGCTCCAATCCCCTCCCCACTCTAAGCTTTCAACCCCCTTCCCCACAACTCAACCAACACACTCCCCCCCCCAACACCACAACTCAACACAGCCCCTCCTACTGACATAGAAACCATGATCGAAAGAGCAACAGCCTGGCTGCTCCTACATGTCATGGCCCATCACGGTCACCTCTACATCTCATGATCCCACAAGATATGCGGAAACCCCATGCAACCGCAACGCTCATGCAACTAAAAAGTTGAGCAGGCTAATTGTATCAAATGATCCAAAACAAATTATCTTCTTCCCGATACTTATACACACATGAATAAAAGCAAATAACGATGGATGTTTGGTTTCACAAACTCGCAAGATTCCCGGAACTCCTCGGACAATGAAGCTTGTAATAAGATTAATTTTTATAGTCCCTGATCAACTCTTTTTCGAGTAAATAGTTGGAAATAATAGCAAGGACCACATAACTTCCAAAGTAGAAGCCGTATTGCTCTAGAAACTGCCGCATAGTTCTTTGGATGGTGTATCGGCATGCATATGATGGACGAACCAGGAATGTAGTATATCCGGAAGTTCTCGCATGAAATAAGCCTGATTCAATCAGTGAGGAACAAAGCTTACAACCCGTTGAAGATGGGTATCCTGCAAGTTTTTCGATATAAAAGTGAATGAGATGTTTGTTTGTTTGTTTGTGATGCCACTCCTCTGAGCTCCAAAGGTTAATTGCGATGAAACTTTATAAAATCACATTTCTTTTTCACCACAATACACCTGACTAGGGGCTTTAAACAGTCACTTTCCCACAATTCATAACTTATAAACGCACAAACCACCAGCTGTAGTGGGGAAAGAGTGGGAGTCCTGAGGGAAGGGGCGGGTGGGAGGAGGCAGGGGAACTGGTGGGTGTCTGGAGGGAGGAAGGTGGGGTGGGAGGAGGCAGGGATGATGGAGGAGAAGAGGTGGGATGAGGGACCGGGCATTGCCCAGCAATGCCGGGTTTCTTTGATTTTGCTCCTCACCCCCCCAACCCCCAAAGTCCTTCCTCACTCTCCCCTCTTATTAGTCACCACCCTTCCTTACCCTCTCCTTGCTCCTTCCCTCACTCCTCCCACTCTCACCCTTCCCCCTGCTCACTCTCCCGCTCCCCCTCAATTCTCCTCCCTCCCCACTCTCCTCACCTTCTCAGTGTCTCCCATTTGTCACGTTTCAAGGCTCTTTAACATGAGGAAAATAACTGTTTATGACCTCAGAATATGTTATCAAGTCACTGGATCAACAAGGGATACGCCAAGAAGTGGTCATTCCAGGAAAATGACTCCCACTCCGGATCCTTACATTCGCACGACCCATCTACACAATCGCTTTCAAACTTCGCAGAATACAGTTCTGCAAACGTACTGCCCAGAGCTCGCGGGATACGTCTCGACGCCGTCTTGAGGCATCTCCGTGATGCATGTATCCGTGCTTGTCGTCCTGTTCAGTGTATCTGGATGAAATTATATATATAAATATATATATATATATATATATATAAATATATAATAGTATCTGTATATAATAATAGTATCTGGATGAAAACGTGAGAGAATCGAAAACTAGTTGGCGAATTTGCATACGTGCTTTGTATTTTATGCACTCCTCACAAGCTGAAAAGTGGTGGTTGCAGTACGTAGGTGTGCATGGGAACGTTGTATTAAGTTGGGACGGCCACCTCAAACTTAAGTTTTTACCTTGATGTTAAAGTGGGGAATTATCCTCAGAGGTGGGTGAATTATCATCCCTGCTAATGCACTCCTGCACTGCTGGACAGAATAACTTGAAAACCAGATGTTATCGTGAAAAATGAATCAAATTCCCGAATATTGTACAGGTCATTGTAAAATATGCCAATTCTCCATGTTGAGATTCCTGAGGGCCTCAGCTGAGACGAGTGGGCATAGCAGGGCAGAGATTCAAGAGTGCCTCAGGGATAAGTTGGTGGAAACCCTACGATCCATGATTCCTGGAACCCTTATGGCTTTCGAGTGGACGACCTCAGGGAGGTGTTTGCAAACTGTTTGTAAACTTTTTAACATCAGTGCGAGGAGACATCAGTGCACTTTTACATGCATTATAAGGAGATTAAAGCCTAAGTCACATTTGCTCTACGGCTAGGATACGGCGGCCGTACCCCCCTGAATTGACAAAACGTGCGGTGGCCGCAGAGTTTCTGAGGTGGCATCAGGGTGGCCCTACGCCATATGGCTATCTTTTACAGGCCGTAGGGGTCTCCGTGGAATTATAGCGCAGAGTTATAACTTTTTTTCATTTCTAGGTTGGCCGTAGCAATTTGACTAGCCAAGCTGTGACGTAGATGTGTTCCACGTCGACCGTACGTAGGGCGTACGGTTGGCTTGCATTATTCGTGCGGCTGCTGTAGACTCTTATCAATGAAAAATGAATTTTGCCCACCCCCAAAAAATTAAGGTGGCCGAACTATTTCCACGGTCAGCGCAGGGTCGTCCTAAGGCATCCCTGTGTTCAACGTACGGTGGCCTTGCGGTCTGTGTGACTACCTGCGGGCAACGCAGGGTCGACACACGGTTCCCCTTACGTACGGCCTCCGTGGCAGTCTGCATCGACCGTGCGTCCACCGTGCGCTACCGCTAGAGATCGGAGTATAGGTGTTTGCCGATACTCTGAACTGGTATATTCAGTTATATATATTATAGTTATAGTATATTCTGGTATATTCCGAACTGTTATATTTTTATTTCAGTAAAAAAAGAACTGGTATATATACCCACTCGTTACCGTTCGTCTGGCCGCACGTTCGCCTTAGGGCCCCCCTGCAGTCGCCTTGCGGGCACCTTGCGTCTGCCTTGAAAATTATATGGCCGCCGCAGGGACGCCCTAAGGTCACCATGCGATATCAAATCAAAGACCGTACGGCACCGCAACGTTTTCTGTCTCCACAATTTATAAATACCCCGTGCGTGCGGCTCCCCGAAAAAAAAACAAAAAAACATATGTGACTGTTACATTGTGTGACCGTGGAAATACTGCGGCCACCCTATAATTGCGAGTGGCCGTAGATTTTGTAGACCCTACAGCCACCGTTTCAAATGTGACTTAGGCCTAAGAGACAGATAAAAAAAGGTATACGGATTTAAACCTGGGATCCAAGTCCCAATACCTTGACAGGTAGTCAGAAGGGAAGGCCAAACAGCCCAACCGAATATCACAAATTCAAATTGCACTGACGACACATTTTAATTTCCTTTTTGTGTACCAATGTTTTGGAAATGGAAATAATCTTTGGATAATAAACGATGCAGTGATAGTATTTTGATAAAAACCCAACCGGTTAATAATGACCTCCAGGAAGTGATTAATCTCCCTCTCCTGCTAGGTGTAGTTTACATGCGGTGTCAGTCCACACTTTGAGGTGCGATCTTTCTGCTGTCATAGCAAGTTGTGATAGAGGATGAAAAACAACATAGCCCAACATATACACATTAGATATATATATATATATATATATATATATATATATATATATATATATATATATATATATATATATATATATATATATATATATATATATATATATATATATATATATATATATATATATATATATATATATATATATATATCCACTGGTCAAAATCCAAAAGAAAAACAAATAAAACTAAAACGGTACTTGGTAGAGCACGTAGGCTCTCCATGCATGGTCATTCTGAACAAAAACACCATCAACTGAACACGCTCCTATTATGGCCCTCTGCTATTATTGACCATGTACCCGTATATCCACACATCCTATTATGTCACATACATCACAATTACCTGTGGCTTTATCGATTTATTTATCCAATCAACTGTGGTCCACCTTCGTTTGTGGAAATACAGGCTACGATGAACCGGCTGAAATGAGTAAATCTCCTGGGATCTGTGGCATCCATAATGAACTTCTCAAGGCTGGTGGAAATGCTGTACTCGTGTCATTGCATGCAGTTCTGTGCTCTGCCTGGAACACAGGCATCATCCTAACTGACTGGAGGAGGGGCCTTGTTACCACTCTCTGGAAAGGGAAGGGTGATCACCAGGACTGCAACAACGACCAAGGGGTGACGCTGCTCTCAGTGCCGGGCAAGGTCTTTGCTCGGATAATTCTTGATAGGGTTCGCCACCATCTGCTTGAGCACCAGCGTCCAGAGCAGTCAGGCTTTACACCAAAGAGGTCAACGATTGACCGTATCCTTGCTCTTCGTGTCCTCACCGAACGCAGACGAGAGTTTCGGCAGGGGCTGCTTGCAGCTTATGTTGATCTCTGTAAAGCGTTCGATTCAGTGAATCGGGATGTCCTCTGGAGGATTCTTGGTCTTCGTGGGGTGCCACCAAAACTGATCGATCTGATGTCTGAACTCTACTCTGGTACTGAGAGTGCTGTGAGATGTGCTGATACCATGTCTGACTTATTTTGAGTTGTTACTGGAGTTAGTCAGGGGTGTGTACTGGCCACCATACTTTCTTTTCAGCACTTGTATGGACTGGTTTCTTAAGAGGTTGTGGGAGAGATCAAGCTGCGGTGCATCATTTGGGAATGTCAAGATCTCTGACCTTGATTTCGCAGATGATGCAGTCATCTTTGCGGAGACTCTAGATATCCTTTTGGGGCCATAGAGGTGTTGAATGAAGAGTCGGAGCCACTAGGATTACGGGTTTCCTGGGTTAAAACTAAGATCCAGGCTTTCAATGACATCTTGGATACCGCTGTGCTGTCTGTACATGTTTGTGGCGAGGATGCTGAGGTCACGGAGAGATTCACTTACCTTGGCAGTGATATTCATGTCTCTGCTGGCTGTGAGCCAGAGCTCAATAGACATCTGCGTCGGGATTGGGGAGTCATGGATTCACGTGAGACTCTATGGATGTGAGTCTTGGATTCTGACCAGGGATCTGAGACTGAGACTAAATTCCTTTGGTATCAGGTCTCTTTGGAGAATCCTTGGCTATCACTGGTCGGACTTTGTGTCCAACGAGCGGTTGCGGAGGGAGACTCAAATGAGATTTGTTTCCTGCATAGTCCGTGAGCATCAGCTGCGGCTGTATGGCCATGTGGCTCGTTTTCCTGCTCACCAGATTCTCTCAGTGAGGGAGCCTCGTGAGTGGAGGATGCCAATGGGCTGACCATGTGCCTCGTGGTTGCAGCAGGTTGATCGGCATCTCAAGGAGATGGGGATGGGCCAGGCATCTGCCTGGGGGATGGCAAGACGGAGGCCCTTGGAGTTTTGGTGGAAAGTGGACGCAGCAACACACTGCTCTGGCGCATGCTCCCACACCTGACCTGACCTTTATTGGTTATCGATTGATTATTGGAATATCGGTGCAATAACTTTTGTTCACATTAATGCTAAAGTGGGTCAATGAAGATGAATATGAAAAAAAAATTCAAACTATATTCCCTATAGTGTGTCAATCAAATTAATTCATACTACATTGTGTGAATATCTGTTTTGTGTTTATGGACACATGGATACCAAAATGACTCATGTCACCTCTTATATACTCATCACTCCACTCTCTCCTCAATTACATCCCCCGGACCACACCTCAGTGTTCAAGCCTTACTTGGTGATAATCTGGCGATCCTTACGCATGCTTTCCACTCCCGGCCGCTCCTTCTCCAGCTCCCCTTTCTTCGTGATCATCTTCTTTGATTTCTTACTCACTACCTGGCTGATGGTCTTGGCAGAATGCCTTGGCAATAGCTGGCGAATTAAGGATGGAAGTTTTACTTAGATGAACCTCAATATCAAAATATTCTTATCCATACTTTTAACAACATTCAAATAATAATTACATTTTTATTTGTAATGATGCAAATCTAATTATACTCAATGTGTGATTTCCAGATATTTTCTTCTTCAAATGTTTCCAAGTTTAATGAAATGATCATATTGACTGCAGTATCAGAGAACGAGCTGTTGCTCTCATGCTATAAAGTTTACAGTAACATTCATATCAGCAATGCACAGAAATGAAATTGTTACTCAAATTAATTCTTGCAATTAATTAAAATAAAATTTACTCACTGCTTGAATTGAATGTACTTCCGAAATCAAAGCAAACAAGTTTGATCCATTAATCAAACTAAGAGCAGAACCAACACGAGCACATATGAATGTGGAATCGATCACAATCGTTGGGTTTCTTTCAAATACAACATTTTCTAATTCCAGTGGCAAACCAACATTCAACATGAGATTTCTACAACCGTGAAATTGCTGAAAAAATTTCTGCACAAGTTGCTATAGTTTCACGCATTTGCACAACACCACATTGGTGCAATGCATCATTTGTAATGACATCAAAATCCAGCGTGAATGGGATTCATTAAACCATATTGTTCAGTGATGATGAGGTTTGTCGTTCAAGATCCATAAATACCTGATTGCTGAGTTTGCATTGTTCTGAGCAGATGTTGGTGATGAGGTTTCGTGTCTGCTTAGCTATCCCTTCCAGGAATGTGTTGCAAATGGACAGACTTCTCTCACCAATGTGGTGCCGCTGCACATCCGCAGGAACATCGATTCCATGTATAATTAGCACAGTCATGCAAACATGTAACAAATAAAACAAACAACAACAGTGGAAGCAAGGGAAATGTTTACACTCAACCTGGTCAAAAATGTCACGTTGCTTCTTTCCACGTTTTTTTTTTTTTTTCTAGCACTTCTCGTGAAGCTTTTACTTTGTACTTCTTAATCGTGCACATACCACCGCAATCTACTTATCAGATGAGATCATCAAGTACCCATCCCGTCTCAATCTACTTATCAGATGAGATCATCATGTACCCATCCCGTCTCAATCTACTTATCAGATGAGATCATCATGTACCCATCCCGTCTCATTCTACTTCTCACATTATCTCATCACGTGCACATACCATCTCATTCTACTTCTCACATTATCTCATCACGTGCACATACCATCTCATTCTACTTCTCACATTATCTCATCACGTGCACATACCATCTCATTCTACTTCTCATATTATCTCATCACGTGCACATACCATCTCATTCTACTTCTCATATTATCTCATCACGTGCACATACCATCTCATTCTACTTCTCACATTATCTCATCACGTGCACATACCATCTCAATCTACTTCTCATATTATCTCATCACGTGCACATCCCGTCTCATTCTACTTCTCACATTATCTCATCACGTGCACATACCATCTCATTCTACTTCTCATATTATCTCATCACGTGCACATACCATCTCATTCTACTTCTCATATTATCTCATCACGTGCACATACCATCTCATTCTACTTCTCATATTATCTCATCACGTGCACATCCCATCTCATTCTACTTCTCACATTATCTCATCACGTGCACATACCATCTCATTCTACTTCTCATATTATCTCATCACGTGCACATACCATCTCATTCTACTTCTCATATTATCTCATCACGTGCACATACCATCTCATTCTACTTCTCATATTATCTCATCACATGCACATACCATCTCAATCTACTTCTCATATTATCTCATCACATGCACATACCATCTCATTCTACTTCTCATATTATCTCATCACGTGCACATACCATCTCATTCTACTTCTCATATTATCTCATCACGTGCACATACCATCTCATTCTACTTCTCATATTATCTCATCACGTGCACATACCATCTCATTCTACTTCTCATATTATCTCATCACGTGCACATCCCGTCTCAATCTACTTCTCATATTATCTCATCACGTGCACATACCATCTCATTCTACTTCTCATATTATCTCATCACGTGCACATACCATCTCATTCTACTTCTCATATTATCTCATCACGTGCACATACCATCTCATTCTACTTCTCACATTATCTCATCACGTGCACATACCATCTCATTCTACTTCTCATATTATCTCATCACGTGCACATACCATCTCATTCTACTTCTCATATTATCTCATCACATGTCCATACCATATCAATCTACTTCCCTGAACCTTCTTCGATGCTTCCACCACCTTCGCAGTTCCTCAGATGTATTCATTATTTACACCACACAACCATCTCAGGATCATCATCACAGTCACAACCAATCTTTTCTCCAACCTTCTCATCATCGGCCATGTCTCCGCGCCACACAACGTCGCCGGCCTCACAACCATTCTGTGCACCTTTCCCTTCAGTCTCATCAACATCTTTCTATCACAAACACTCCTGCAATCTTCTTCCAGTTACTCCATCCTGCTTGTATCTTGATGCTCATGTCCCCATCCAACTGCACGGCTGACCCCAGGAACTTGAACTTCTGCAAATCCTTGATCTTTTCTCCTCGCATCACCACTCCGTTTCCCTCGACCTCTTCACTACTCACTGCACATCTCATGTACTCTGTCTTTGACTGACTAATCCTCAAGCCCCGATTTTTCCAATGCCTTCCTCCCATCTTTCTATTTCAATTTGACCTCTCCCTTACTTTTGGCATACAACACCATGTCATTCTCAAACAGCATGCTTCATGGTGCCCGAGTTCTCACATCAGCTGTCAGAACATCCATCGTAATAACAAACATGGCCTCAATACATAGCCTTGATGTACCCCACTTCCACCATGAAACGACCCGTCACTCCAACACTGCTCCTCACTTGTGTGGAGCACCCATTGTACATATCCTGGATCAGCGTCACACACCACTCTGGCATGGATCTCTCTCTGTCAAACAGTTACACAACTCTCGTCATGGCACTCTGTCATCGGCCTTTTCCACCAATAAATCAATACACATCAAAGATAGATCCTTCTGTCCTACTCTACACTTTTCAACCTTCTGTCTCAGGGAAAACAATCATCTCCACAGTGCTCCTGCCTGGCAGAAATACAAATTGCTCTTCTTCGACCATCACTTCCTCTCTCAATAATTATTTCCCAGATCTTCATTGTGTGCGACATCAGTTTGATGCCTCTAGTCTAGTTGTTGCACACTTGGCCATCTCCTTCATGCTTGTAAATCGAGACCAATCAATATACTTTCTCTTCAATAATTTGGCATTTCTTGTTCTTCTTCATGAATGCTTCTGAACAGCTGTCGTAAGACATCAACACCTACTTCACCAAACAATGTCCACACTTCAACAGGTATCCCATCTGGCCCAACGTCCTTAACATTTTTAATTCTCACTAATGCACTCACTACACCTTCTCCTTCTGGGTGGTTCTTTTATTCCCTTGGTTTACAGCAGGTTCTGCTCTGTGGAATTATTGAGTTGTCCTCATTTAGCAGTTTCTCAAAGTATGCTTTCCAACTCTTCTTTATCTCCACGTCATCTCGTCGCACTGTGTTGTCCCCATTTTTGAGCATTCTTATCTGTGAGATATCATCAGATGCATCTCTGGCTTTTGCATTTCTAAAGGTATTTTTCTCTCCCTTCTCTGTATCCAAAATCCATCCTTCTGCAAACTTGTACCTTTGCTTTTGCCACACTTTCTTTACTTTCATATTTGATATCCTAAACTCATCTCAACGAACAGCTCACTCATTGACCTCATCGCACTTCTTTTTTCTTTCTCGGCAGTGAATGCGCTGTCTTGCACATCACAGGCGGAGTAATGAAGAGCCTAGATGTGGGGCCAATAACCGTTGCCGGGACAGTCACGTCAGGTCAGGTACGGGAGCATGCGCCAGAGCAGCGCATCACTGCGTCCACTTTCCGCCGGTACTCCAAGGGCCTCTGTCTGGCTATCCCCCCAGACAGATGCCTGGCCCATCCTGATCTCCTTGAGATGCCGATCAACCTGCTGTAACCATGAGGCACGTGGTCGGCCCATTGGCCTCATCCACTCACGAGACTTCCTTGCTGAAAGAATCTGGTGAGCAGGATCAGTGTCAGGAAAACGAGCCACATGCCCATACATCCGCAGATGACGCTCACGGTGCAGGTAACAAATCTCATTTGAGTCTCTCTCAGCAACCGCTCGTTGGACACAAAGTCCGACCAGGGATAGCCAAGGATTCTCTGAAGAGACCTGGTCTCAAAGGAATTAAGTCAACGTCTCAGATCCCTGATCAGAGTAGTACAGGCATTTTAGCAGAAATATTTGGTCAACCTCCCACAAATTGCAACAAAAGCAAACTCAACAGATTTTGATTCCTGGATATGTCCTCAGTGACAGAAAAAAGTCCTAAGGGATCCTCCGGGGGGGGGGGGGGGGGAAGGGAAGTCCTGAAATCATGGAAATCCAATATGGCCACCACCCAGCTTTGGGGAAAATGAGAAAATTGTAAAGATTGATATTTTAATCTGAAAATATATGTTTTTCTGCATTCTAATTGTTTCTAGTTATGGTCAGTATATTGATATACAAGAATAATTATTTTAAAAAGTGAAATGTATCGAGGGTAAAATAAAAAAATTATAGCTTTTTTGTCCAAAAATGTCAATTTTTTGTCCCCAAAAAAAAAAATTTACCTGATACTGATTTTGGCTCCTGGACAAAAAAAAAAGAAACGTTGAAGACACAAGATGAAATCAAGTCGATGGCAATACAATATAATTATGTAAATCATTGAAACATGACAAAATTCACAATTCCACTCGGGGCAATCACATCTGCCTGACGAAGGTTTCGAAATGAAAATGAAAATTCACATTAAACTCAGAAACTACATCCATTATAAACTTACTATACATGTTGAGAAAAATCAAGCGTATTAAAGTTAGAACTCGACGATGTCGTCATCATCCTCATCATTGTCACATGGAGTGTTTGTGCAGCCAGAGCCCCTGCAGTTTCCACAAGCTGGAGTGCACTCAATGTTGTGCTTCTTGCATGTGCATCTCATGGTGCTTCATTCAGTCTGGCAGTTGCACCTAATGATGAGGGGTTCCATGTAGTTTGACGAAGTGATCGCCTGTGGGCAGGTCTTTCATCTGACTTGATCATCGAACAAGTTCTCATGACAAGTTTGAAGACCAGCGGGGGGCTCACACGATGGCTGGTATGGCTACAATCAATGCCTGCCTGTGCAGAAATAAACCAGGCAATGCAGGAGCTCACAGGTGTGAACGACAACACTGGAGAGCAGAAGAAGGACATGACCAAGGCAAGACAATCTCGTGACTGGAAGGACACACTATCAGCTCTTCAGTATTTACAGGAACGGAATCCGTTCAGTAGTGATCCACGTCTGAGGAACATTGCCACTGGAGTTCATGCACACCCCACCGTCAACGTCGATACAGCACATGCTGTAGGAGCCAAAATATTGAAATCTATGGATGGGAAAACAACTACAGAGTACACATTTAAGAGGAAAGACCAAGTTGTCACCCTCGGCATGAAGTCATCTGTCAAGATTGATGGAGAGCAAGTCCAGGTTGACCCACAACTCCTCTTCCAGAGACTGATCACTGTTGCACAGACAGCAGAAGAACTGGAGTCGGCCTTCAAATATGAACTGTGCAGCTATCCACCAGCCCTCTTTGATTCCTCTCTTCAGCTCCGAGAAGCACACAAGCCAGTCTTTGCTGATGCCATCTGTGATCTTCTTGGATCCGATGTCCCAGCTGATATCCCCAATGATGGGCACCAGTATGTTTTGGATGGCGGGGCACTTGGTCAAAGCATTCCATGGTCTCGTGGATCTACATACAGAGACATATGCCACCAGTACACTGATTATGTAACGAAGAAGTACGGAGATGCCATAGTCGTGTTTGATGGTGATGAGAGTACCAACACGAAGGACATGACACACCAGAGACGGTCTAAAGGGAATGCTGGCACTACTGTGACATTTACAGCTGACATGCGTCTCACAATGAAGAAGGAACAGTTTATTGCCAATAGGCAGAATAAACAGTGATTAATTTTTATGTTGAGTGAAGAGCTTCAGAAGAAGAACTGTGAGACACACCATGCCTCAGGGGATGCTGATCTCCTGATTGTACTGAAGGCCGTGCAGTCTGCTACTGTCACCAACACTGTGCTAGTTGGTGATGACACAGACATCCTCGTCCTCCTATGCCACCATGAAAGCTTAGAATCCCATGACCTCTTCTTTTGTCCCGAGCCAAAAAAGAACACGAAGAAGCCTCACATCTGGAACATCAAGGCTACAAATAAAATGATTGGTACAGACATATGCGAGCACATACTGTTTCTTCATGCAGTTCTTGGGTGCGACACGACATCTCGTCTTCATGGGATTGGAAAGGGAGCTTCCCTCAAAAAGTTCAAAGCAAACAACACATTCCGTGAGCAGGCCAAGGTTTTTGATACATATCCAGCTTCTGTATGTGATGTGGCAGATGCAGGAGAAAAAACATTGGTGATAATCTACAACGGAAAGTCAACTGACACCCTGGACACCCTCCGGTAGAAGCGGTACTGGGACAATGTGGCTTGGAGCTCCTCTCACGTGCAAACACAGGCGTTACCACCAACATCAGAAGCAGCAAAGTATCACAGCCTGCGCGTGTATCTGCAAGTCGAAGAATGGAAGGGATGTGCAGATGAACTTCTTCCGACAGACTGGGGTTGGCAGAAGTGTGATGAGGATTTTGTGCCACTTCAGACATCAATAGCTCCAGCTCCTGAAAATATGTTACGTATCATTAGGTGCAACTGCCAGGCTGAATGTAGCACCATGAGATGCACATGCAAGAAGCACAACATTGAGTGCACTCCAGCTTGTGGAAACTGCAGGGGCTCTGGCTGCACAAACACTCCATGTCACATTGATGAGGATGATGACAACATTGTCGAGTTCTATCTTTAATACGCTTGATTTTTCTCAACATGTATAGTAAGTTTATAATGGATGTAGTTTCTGAGTTTAATGCGAATTTTCATTTTCATTTCGAAACCTTCGTCAGGCAGATGTGATTGCCCCGAGTGGAATTGTGAATTTTGTCATGTTTCAATGATTCACATAATTATATTGTATTGCCATAGACTTGATTTCATCTTGTGTCTTCAACATTTCTTATTTTTTTGGGTCCAGGAGCCAAAATCAGTATCAGGTAATTTTTTTTTTTTTGTCAGGACAAAAAAAATTGACATTTTTGGACAAAAAAGCTATAATTTTTTATTTTGCCCTCAATACATTTCACTTTTTTATAATTATTCTTGTATATCAATATACCCACCATAACTACAAACAATTAGAATGCAGAAAAACATATATTTACATATTGAAATATCAATCTTCACAATTTTCTCATTTTCCCCGAAGCCGGGTGGTAGCCATATTGGATTTCCATGATTTCAGGACTTTCCCCCCGGAGGATCCCTTTGGACTTTTTTTTTCTGTCACTGAGGACATATCCCGGAATCAAAATCTGTTGAGTTTGCTTTTGTTGCAATTTGTGGGAGGTCATCCGACATTTTGACTGTACTGGAGTCCAAGTCTCACATCCATAGAGCAAGACTGGAAGCACCAAGGACCTGAAGACTTGGACTTTCGTCCTCGCGCACAGGTACCGGCAATGCCACATCCCATGATCCAGTGAATCCGTGACTCCCCAGGCCCAACCCAGACGTCTGTTTACCTCTGGCTCATAGCCAGCAGAGACATGAATATCATTGCCAAGGTAAGTGAATCTCTCAGTGACCTCAACATCCTCACCACAAACAGGTACAGACAGGATAGCAGCATCCACGATGTAATTGAAAGCCTAGAATTTAGTTTTGACTCAGGAAACCCGTAATCCCAGTGGCTTCGACTCCTCATTCAACACCTCGAGGGCCCCCAAGAGAATATCTGGAGTCTTCACAAAGATGAGTGCATCATCTGCGAAATCAAGGTCAGAGATCTTGACATTCCCAAACAATGCACCACAGCTTGATCTCTCCGACATCCTCCCCAGAATACAGTCCATACAAGTGCTGAAAAGTGTGGGGGTCAGCACACACCCCTGACGAACTCCAGTGACAACTGGAAGTAAGTCAGAGATGGCATCACCACATCTCACAGCACTCTCAGTACCAGAGTATAGTTCAGATATCACATCGATCAGTTTTGGTGGCATCCCACGAAGACCAAGAATCCTCCAGAGGACATCCCGTTTCACTGAACCGAAAGCTTTACAGAGATCAACATAGGCTGCAAGCAGCCCCTGCCAAAACTCTCGTCAGCATTCGGTGAGGACCCGAAGAACAAGGATACGGTCAATCGTTGACCTCTTTGGTGTAAAGCCTGACTGCTCTGGATGCTGGTGCTCAAGCAGGTGGTGGCGAACTCTATCAAGAATTATCTGATCAAAGAACTTGCCTGGCACTGAGAGCAGCTTCACCCCTCGGTAGTTGTTGCAGTCCTGGTGATCACCCTTCCCTTTCCAGAGAGGGAGAACAAGGCCCCTCTTCCAGTCAGTTGGGATGATGCCTGTGTTCCAGGCAGAGCACAGAACTGCATGCAACGACATAAGAACAGCATTTCCACCAGCCTTGAGAAGTTCACCATGAATGCCACAGATCCCTGTAGCTTTACCCCATTTCAACCGGTTCACCGCAGCCTGTTTTTCCACAAACGAAGGTGGACCACAGTTGATTGGAGGATCAGCAATTGGGATTGTAACACCCCTGACGTCCAACTCGACAGCTGGTGGATCAGCCTGGTACAACGGCTCAAAGTGACCGGCCCAGCGAGCCTTCATTTTGGACTCCTCTGTCAAGTGCCCACCACCCTCTGCTCAAACTGCAGTATACCGAGGTACGGGCTTGGAGGAACGCAATGCACGAATTCCCCTGGAAGCAGGACGAGAATCACTTGAGTGGTACTTGACGAGACTGGACAGTCTTCGTCCATGTGGGTTGTCGTGAACTGAGCATTACTTTGCCGAGTGCAGTGGTATCATCTCTCACAGTGTCTTATCATTCTCCATAAAAATAATCTTCATCTTTATTAAATAATTAATAACGATATTAATTATTCGGCACAAAAATTATTTCCCACCATATTGTCATAAATTATCACAAGGACTAATTAATACCTACATCACAATTTTCATTAGTATATTTCCTACCTCATTTCTTACCTTTGTGTTATACTTCTAAAGACCCGAAAAGCCCCGCACTCAACACTCTGTAATTTCTAACATCACTAATAATGTTAAGAACGAGAGAGTTCATGGAACACGTTACCACGTGCAGTATTCAAGTTTATACTCCAATTTAAATAAAATAATGATTTAACGATAGTTTAAAAATTTTCGGGAAGTTTAGCACTACTGAAGCCGTCTTCTCCATCACCTCTATATACCGCATTCTTTAAAACATCCAAGCACTGCCAAATGGAAGGGTTTTGAAAGTACCAAAAATGCGATTTGTGTTCTTCAGTGTTCAAGTATATCATGAAATTAAAAAAAAACATGAAGATTGTGAAAGTCGTACAAATAAATTAATTCCATAAGTTTATCGACGTAGTGTCTATCTCTATGATATCCCCTATCTAACACATTACATTAGTTATTCGTGCCTGTTGTACGTGTTCTTTATGACGTCATTATAAACAGTAAGTTTCCTGTTCAGAATGGTTTTCAATTTTGTTTGACTGCCAGGCAGACAGGCAGAGTAAAATGATCTCACTCTTCTCTGCGCATGCGCGATCAGGACGAATTAGGGGCCAAGGTTCGGTAAAATGAAAGACTCGTCTTCCTATTCATGCTCCGATTTGTTTTCAAAATATAACATTCTATTTAAATAAGCTGGTGCTCAATTATAAACTGATAATCACAAACTGATAAGATGGAGGGACAGACAGACGGACGTGAACCAATTGCTTAACCCCACTTTTCGCCTTGTGTGTGCGGGGTAATTATCTGCTTTGAGTTTTGTAGTATATGTTGATGTTATAACAGAATATAATAGACGTTTTTAATGCGATAATTTGAAAACAGCAGCCACACGATTGAGCAGTAAAATGGAAACTTAACGAATGAATGCAGCCAGCAAAATCAAGCCACCCACACTGACATAGCAAAAGCACATTTCCCGTCTCAGATAAATGTGAGAATGCCACCCCCGTCGTAGATCAGTGCGAGACTTCCAAGAGGAAGGTTAATTAACTTATTTGATCTCTCACAGACAGGCAGCCATGTGCATCACAAACACTGTCCCTAAGAATTACTCATGCTGGTGTGCACTACTGTGGAATGGAATACGAGTGTAGATTATAATAATGCCAAATCAAGGCCGTTTGCTCGAGATCAAAATAAAACAAAAGTAAACAACAAAAAGAGGAATCAGAGATTGCAGACTCTCACCAGGACTTGCGTTGTGGGGTGTTTGTGTAGTTTTGTGTGGTGTATTTTGTGTGGTGCTTGTGTACTGGTGTGTTGCGTAATTAATAAGAGACATAATTAGAACTGCCACTTTAGAACTGCTGGCAGTGATGACCGGGTAACAAGACGTCCCGCTTTGATGCAACCCCACTTTGATCAGACACCTGACCCTGACCCATGACGTTTATTATTATTATTATTATTATTATTATTATTATTATTATTATTATTATCTTGGCAAAACGAAGTTTTTGCAAGATATGTTAATCAGCTTGTATGTTTTTTGTTTTTTTTTGTTTGTTTGTCTGTAATCACGTATAAAAAATTCTGCAGAGCACAGTTATCATCGGAAATTTTTGAAACTTCGCATATCAGAGGCCTATAGAGGTCCCTTTCAGTGCACAAAATTTTGAAGGTCAAGGTCAAAGGTCAAGGTCACTTTGGCGTAAATCAGGGGAGTCGACGAAACCCTTATTTTTTGAGTAATTTTGATCGGATCGTCTTCAAACTTCATGAGAATATAATTCATGGTCTGGCACTCAGCTGATTAATTTTTGGTGGCGATTGGCCTTGACCTTCATGGTTAGCGCCTCAGGTCAAGCATATTTGACCCCAAGGTCAAATTTTCAAGTTTTAGGAACCATATCGTGTAGTACCTCAAATTGAACACCTCGATGAGTGCTTTCTAGATATGTCAAGCTTGAGACATTATGACGTCATTTGGTGACGTTATGAGGCAAAAGCATATTTTTCATGGTTACTCTGTAGAACGATTCTCATCGGAATCTCTCGTAGGCAGATATTCCTCAAGGAGTCGCTCCTGGTGGATAGCAGCTCTGTTCACCTCAGTGTGACCTTAAAGAAGTCACACGTGGTCACCTTTTGGCAAGATACGGGTCTTTTATTATTATTATTATTATTATTATTATTATTGAATTGAATTTAGAATGGGATTGAAATAAATTCAATTCATATCAAATTGAAGACCCAATAGGTACACAGTCCTGCATTGGAGTAATCAGAAGGAACCCGAACAAGTAAAAATCAAAGATAAAGTCATCAGTAAGAACCTGGAAAGGATTTACATTTCAGCTGCTACTCCTCTACCCTCAAACCCATCTACGCACAGTCAAGTGAGGCTTTTTCAAAAAAAAAAAATAACTTGACATACCCATCAGAGATGGGGAATCCCCCGCCATTGAAAAAGGTCATATATATATATATATATATATATATATATATATATATATATATATATATATATATATATATATATATATATATATATATATATATTCCAGATAATGAGGGAGGTGAATTGGAAACAAGACACCATTTGGTCATCATGTCTTTGGTCGGCCATCTTGGATCCAGCCATGCCCAAAATCAATAGGGTTCTTCCTTTTCAGGTGGTACAATTGTGACCCAAATTTCAAATCGATATGGCGAACAGTTTATGAGTTATCGCACTCACAGCTATAAATGTTGACGCCCAGCCAGCCGGACAGACGGACGGACAGACGGACAGCCGGACGGATGGCCGGACGACAACAATATCCCACTTCCGCCACGCGGCAGGGGATAAAAATACCAAAATGAACCCAGATAAAAAAAAAAAATTCTGGCTGCCAGGCCATGCGACCGATCAAGTTGAAATTTAAAAGATGTATTCCCCATCACTACTAGATCATAATTTTGAAATTTCATGTTGATTGATTAAGTGGTTCCAGAGAAAACATTATTTAATATTTTCTTCAATTAAATATGGCTGCCAAACCATGTGACCTATTATGTCATATGTGTGAATGTTTGGTCCCTCATGGATAGGTGATAATACATGTAAAGTTTTGCCTCGATCTGTTCAGCCACTTCAGTGAAGATTTTGGAAGGTTAAAAAAAATATATATATATATATATATATATATATATATATATATATATATATATATATATATATATATATATATATATATATATATATATATATGAAAAGGCTGCCGAATCACGTGACCAAAGATGTCATCAAAATTTTTTTCTGTTGACCATTTTATCCCGAGATTACCCTCAAAAAATTTTCATACTGATCAGATATAGCATTCATATGCAATAACGACGACATAACGAAAGCACCGATGACATTAAAAAAAAAAAAAAATCACACTCATTCCCAATGAGGAGGAGTTCCTATGTGCCAGGTTTCAATTTTTTCCTTGGCGTGGTTTCAGAGATACAGAGATCCAAAATTTACCATTTTTCCAACATGGCTGCCACACCACGTGACCTCCGATGTCATGATTATTATTAAAACATTCTGCATGAGTACTCATACCTATGATGAAAATTGTCTCAATCCAACGAGCAGTTGCGGAGAATAACACGAAAGTTCTATGCGGACAAACAAACAAACAGACAGACAGACAGACAAACGGATCCAAATGCAATACCCTCTCCTTCGGCGAGGGTAAATATCAAAAATATTACACTTACTTCATCTGATCTTGTATTTTTTTCATTTCACATCGTTACATGAAAAAGAAAATACATTATAAAGTGTCAAATGAGACTGATGGATTTCTGAGCAGTCCATTTTTTCCATGATTTACTGAAACACATGACACGTCTTTCTTATGGAACAGACGTGCCAGTTGGAATTTAGCTACATTTTAAATAGGGGCTAATTATGTTTACCAAAAAAATGTCGTTTTTCACCTCTGACCCCACCTCAACATGCGGACATAATACAGTAAAACATCTGCCGAACGAACTCCCCCATAACGAGAAAGTCCTATGATCGAAGTGTTGCGCTGGTCCCGGCGAGATACGTACAAGATATTTGTGTGGGCTTTCTACCTGTCGAGCAATTAAACGCCCATATAATCAAACACCAACAATGTCACTGTCATAATAATCAAGCATCGTTATTGAGAGTTTAATCATGTATTACACTGTTATCAGATCAAACAACTGCATACATCATCATAAATCAACAACCAGTCGTTGGCTTCATAGACCATCAGATTTGAGCCTGAGAGATTGGTGGTTCGATTTCCACCTCAGCCAAGTCATACCAAAGAACATGTGACTGTCTTGCTTGACCCTCAGCATTTATAACTATAGCGTGTGGAGGATGGATGAACACTTCGGTTCGCTTCCTTGCCGAGAAGGAATTTGCTCGAAGTGAGCACCTGAGCATCGAGAGAAAAGTGACGTCATAAAAATGGCATTGCTGGTTCCCAGAGCATCCCAAGGAGTAACCTCACTTTGCACAAACTTCGCACACAAAGCAATGCATACCAATGAGGCTCTGATGCATGTACTATGTGCAAACGTCAAAAGCAGTCAATATATAAGTTAAGAAAATATATATATATATATATATATATATATATATATATATATACATATACATATATATATAAACATATTAGCCAGGATAATTGCCAATAGCTGAGAGTATCGATAAAGGTGGTGAGGAAGGGCTTTTACAGAAGATCCAAGTTGGAGTGGAGGAAGTAAAGGAACAGCTAGCTAATCTAAGAGGAGATAAGGCTCCGTCCGGGTCCAGATAACATGTACCCGAGAGTATTGATGGAGGTGGCTGAGCAGGTAAGTGAGATGTTAATGGATATGTTCAATCATTCACTGGAGTCAGGACAGGTACCGGAGGATAGGAGAGTAGCAAATGTAACACCATGATTTAAGAAATGATCCAGAGAAGAATTGGGAAACTATAGACCTGTTAGTTTCACTTCAGTTGTGGGGAAGGTGTTGGAGACATTAATTAAGGAGCAGATGAGGAACCATTTAAATAAATACAAACTAATTAAAGGTAGTCAGCATGGGTTTACCAAAGGTAGTTCCTGTTTAACAAATCTTTTAGAGTTCTATGAAGCAGTGACTGATTGGGTGGATGAGGGAAAGGCAGTGGACATAGTATATCTGGACTTTAAGAAGGCATTTGATAAGGTACCACATCGGAGGTACCACATCTTACCAATTGGATTGCAAACTGGCTTAGTGGTAGGAAGCAAAGAGTGGCTGTGAGTGGGAGGATGTCTTGCTGGGAGGATGTAAGTAGCGGGGTACCTCAGGTATCAGTACTCAGACCATTACTATTCATTATTTAAATCAACAATTTGGATAATTGGGTGAAGAGTGAGCTTTCCAAATTTGCAGATAACACAAATCTTCTTCTTTTGTTGTTTTCCAAGTCAAGGCTCATGGAAGAACCAATACACAGAAACATATAACAAAGGGAGCAGGAGACAAGAAGGGTGGGAGAGGGAAATACAAAATAGTGGGAAACAAAGACAATAGGTTATCTGAGGAATGGAGAGGGATGGGGTGGGGTACATGGAGAAAACAAGATGGACACTCCAGGGACTTTCAGGAAGTAAAACAGGGAATTTGAAGGATGTGTGTTTGGGATGAATTAACAAGGGTAAAGAAGATCATGGTGTTGGATTGGTTAAGACATGAGATGGTGGTGAAGAGCTGTTTTGAAGACTTGGAGGGAAGAGTGTGATTGAAGAAAGTGTGGGAGTTTGTTCGAGGTGGGTGGAAAAAAAAGAGGAATGAAAGATTGAAGGGTGAGCAGTGATTTGTGATTTTGGTAGTTTCACCAGAAGGAGGTTTTTGGCAGACATTGAGCACCCTGAGTCACTATTGGGGGGGGGGCAGATCGCAGACAGCATGGGGGGGGGGCGGTGGGGGGCAAGGCCAGAAAGGAGACAGTAGAACACAGACAGACCACCGACCTGCCTCCAATGAGAGAGTGAGAGACCCAAAGACTCAGGTTCATCGTGGGAGAAACCAATGATCCTAAAAGCCTTGGTTTCCACTGCGTGAAGTCAAGCCTGATGTGAGGCAGGAGGACTACCTCAGAGGGGTGAGCAGGACTCCATCAGACTGTGGATGAAAGCTTTGTTTGAGGTTTGAAGCTCAGGTGTGCCAAGGAAGGACTTTGCATGGTGGAGGACACACAGTCGGCGACTGGCTTTGGAGGCCAGCTTGGAGATGTGGCTTTCCCAGGAAAGATGATGGTAGACAGTGAGACCCAGAAGCTTGAATGACAGGACTTCAAGGGATTGTTAAGAAAGTACATGGGTGGGGGGGGGGGGTTCCAGATGGTCCTTTCGGAGAGACACAATGAGGGTGTGAGATTTGTCCGGATTGAAAGACATGTTCCACGAGTTGGACCAGCTTGTAATTTCATCCAGATCTGCATAGAGTGAAGAGGCTACTGCTTGCTGATCTGAAGGATGAGAGATGGCATGGCAGAGGGTGGAGATATCAGCAAAGAGATAAAGAGGATTTTCCAGAGTCGGAGAGATCATTGATGAACACCAGAAAAAGCACAGGGCCGAGAACACTGCCTAAAGGAACTCCAGCCTGGATGGGAAGAGGAGATGAGAGAATTCCATTGAGAGCCACACGTTGACAGTGATAGGAGAGGAAGTCCGTGAGCCGTGAGTGGATATAGCACTGGACACCATAAGAAGAGAGCTTGGTGAGTAGGGCGGGATGCCAGATTGTATCGAAAGCTCATGATATGTCTCGGGATATGGCTCTGATCTCATGTTTGGCATTTCGGACCTCCATCACTTGTTGGGAAAGCAGAAGCGGCATGTCCAGGGTTGAGTGACCTGGTCTAAATCCAAATTGATGATCAGAAATCAAGCCATTGGAGAAGAGGAAGGGTTTGATGTTGGAAGCGATGATGAATTCCATGACCTTGCCGATAATTGGGAGCAGGCTGATTGGTCTGTCGTTGCAGGGATCTGTTTTTGCACCTTTTTTGTGCAGAGCGGAAATGTTTGCCGATTTCCAAATAGATTGCAGATTACCTTGAGAAAATGAGAGGGTGAATAGAACAGAGAGAGGTTGAGCAAGAGCAGAGGAGCAGGTTTTTCGGACATGAGGTTTTTGGGACACGTGGACTGAAGCTTTCTAGACCGGTTGCAGAATCTGAGTCGAGGTTTGACAGCACGCTCTTCACCTTATCAGGAGAAAAAGACACAGAGTACAGTTCCAGCTGGGTACGACTGGGTTTGGTGGGTCCAGAAAGCAATGGGTTTTTGTACACAAGATTTAGAAGTAAACACAGAGTTTAGGCATTCAGCCTTTTCACGTGCGGTGTCAGCTGTGCAGCCATTTCAGGTTAGGGAGGGGATGGAGGGGGACATACACCAGAAACAGATTTGATTTGACATCACCAGGATTTGGAGGAGGGAGAGAGGTTGGAGAATTCAGACTTGAGGTGAGAAAGATGTTGTTTTCTGGCTCTCCTGAAGGTAGACACTTGTTACGAGCTTTGTGCAAGGAACTGAGTGAGATTACCTTCAGTTGGATTAGCCTTCCATGGGGCGAAGGCAAGTCATTTCACGACAACAGCCTTAGGCCTTAGTTATTTTATAACTTGGTTTACGCAGTTCTTCAGCTAAAATGTAGGGTCGGTAGGTCGAAATATAAATATAAATATAATTTAAATTTTTAGAAATTATATATTTTCATAATTTTTTTCGGATGTTCCATGGAAAAGACAAGGGTAGGTGGGGGGAAAATAAATATAAATCCTGGACCAGGAGGATCTTAGAAAACATTGAAGATGGAAGACCATTCAAATGCAGGATGCTCATGTTCACTGAATCATCTGATGTGAAAAACAATAAAGAAGGATTAAAACTTGTTTTTAGTCGCGTTGCGTAGCGAAAACTGGCTCGAAAAGAGCTCCGCATTGTTTTTCTTCTACTTGTTCTTCTTCTGGTGAAGACAAAACCTTTCTGGGGGTGAGAAGAGGGAGTGAAGCAGGCAGGGAGGCTACATGGAGGTACCTGATGCCCTGAGGGATCTGATGCCCTTAACGCACTTGACGCCCTAAAGGCACTTGATGCCCTGGAGGCACTTGATGCCCTGAAGGCACTTGATGCCCTGAGGGCACCTGATGC
Organism: Eptatretus burgeri; assembly: GCF_056783735.1. Lineage (NCBI taxonomy): Eukaryota > Metazoa > Chordata > Myxini > Myxiniformes > Myxinidae > Eptatretus > Eptatretus burgeri. Next base: position 2,153,453 of record NC_140963.1, read on the forward strand.
CCTGAAGGCACTTGATGCCCTGGAGGCACCCAATGCCCTGGAACACTTGATGCCCTGGAGGCACCCGATGCCCTGGAGGCACCCGATGCCCTGGAGGCACCCGATGCCCTGGAGGCACCCGATGCCCTGGAGGCACCCGATGCCCTGGAGGCACCCGATGCCCTGGAGGCACCCGATGCCCTGGGGCCACCTGATGCCCTGGGGCCACCTGATGCCCTGGGGCCACCTGATGCCCTGTGGGTACCTGATGCCCTGTGGGTACCTGATGCCCTGGAGGCACTCGATGCCCTGGAGGCACTCGATGCCCTGGAGGCACTCGATGCCCTGGAAGCAAGCATCGCAAGGAGATTGACTGGTGGAATGACACGGCTCTTGGACACATTTGTCCTTGTTACAATATAATCTGGCATGTTTTTCTTATAGAAACCTGTTGGATCATCAAACAAATGGAAACAATGCTGAGAAAATTACTGTCCAAGTCGTAGATGTGTCAGTGCACACCAGTGTATAGTGCTGGATATGATTAAAAAAAGGTGTCCACTAGGAGGCAACACGCTCAAAACGGTCAATCAGAGCCATAACCAGCTCTTACTTTTCAGTGGGCATCTGATCGTACCGTCTCCCCATCGCCATGAGCACATCAAAGGCTGATTTCTGGTCCGTTGAAAGCTGAATATCAGCATCTCACAGGGAAACTTTGACGTACTTGGCACCGAAATCTTTCAATATGAACAGCGGTGTGCAACTTCGATGGAAACAAAATTGGCACGATCGAGAGTAGCCTGCGAATCATCCCTGCTGCTGCACTGAATTGATGCAATCGTTTGGCCAGAATATTAGTCGTCAAGATGTTGCGTGATTAAATCACCAATACAGTCACTCGAATTTATACCGCTGACATACTTCTTAACAATCACTTTCGCCCCAGAAACCACAGTCAATCTGAACCACGCTGGCCACTGCTCAGACGCCATGACCGAACATTACTGCGCAGTTTGGTTAAAGGTGACTCGGCATTTTGGCGCGCACGCACAAAATTATATTTTGAAAATAAATGCCGACGTTTACATTTCGGGTTTTGAAACTTTTGTACCTTCGGCGGAAAATGTATAAATATAAAAGGCTAAAAATGTGTTTTATATTTATATTTCATTTCGGCAAATATACCGTTGGTGGATCCGTAAACCAAGTTATAAAATAACTAAGGCCTTACCACAATTTTCAGTGTGCCATGGGCAGGAGGAAGGGTAGGACAACTGAAGATGAGATGGGAAAAATCTGTGCACGAGAGAGAGAGAGCAAATATATTTGAAAAAAATTCCAGGATGAGTTGAGGTTGGAGAAAGTAAAAATAGGAGACCAGTCTAGAAGTTTGATGGCTGCTTGGAGACCCTGCCATTCAGTCTGAGTGAAGTTCCAGACTTGTCGGCACTGAGGTGGTTCTCTAATAACAGACAGAGAGATGACTGATTTAACAAGCATGTGGTCAGATGAACCGATTGGAGCGAAGGAAGAACAGCAGATATTTTCAAGGAAAATGGTCAAAATCAAATCCAGAAGAGATGGAGTACCGTTGGCTGATAACAGGGTCAGGAAGTTGACAGATTGTATCAGTCGCAATGAGTCACAGAAGTCCTTTGCTGAAATGAAATGGCAGGTGAGAGAGGTACCCACACCCAGCCAACTGGCATGATGGCAACTGAAGTCACCTCAGATGAGAAAGCGAGAGTTGGGATGAGAGGATGGAAGTTGGTCCATGTTTTCGGCGAGCGAGATGTAAATGGAGTCAACACTGTTTGGTGGACGGTACAACACACATATAAACAAGAGGTGGGAGTGGAGGGGAAGCTGTAGCCAGAGGTATTCCTGGGGGTGTGGGGAGAGAGGGCAGTGTTTTTGATGAAGAGAGCAACTCTGCCACCAGGACAAGGGTCAGGTCCATCATACCAGGAAGGGAGTAACCAGGGAGAGATACTAGGGAGTCAGAGATGTCTTGAAGGAGGAAAGATCCTGTTGAGCAGATTAAGTCTGGTTTGTCAGTGGTAACCTGAATGGAGAGATCATTCAGGTTGGAGTGAAGGCCCCAGATGTTTGACGTCCACACTGTTAAGGAAGAGGGAGGGGGAGGAGGCTTTGGGAGAAGGTGAGGGAAGAGGGAGGGAGGGTAGTGTGAGGGAGGAGAGGTGGAGGTGGAGTTGCTCGCAGTTGATGACAGATTGTAGAAGAGCTTGGGGAGTGACCTCACCTCCTCAGGACACAGCTCGAGTGTCGGATGGAGAGGAGGACAAATAGCTTGGTGATGAAGGGATGAGTAGTAGTGGGGAATAATCAGGGAGGGAAAAGGGAAGTGGGACATTGGAGGAGGTGGAGGAAAGAGCTAAGGGGGAAGAGAGAGAAGTTTGCTTTGAAGAAGAATGCGATTTATTTGTGAGGGAGGGGTGAGAGGGAAGCTTTGAGGGAGAGGGGAGACGATGAGAGCAGGCACGGCCATGTGGGAGGAGGGAGAAAGGAAGGGGGTGGGGGGGGGGTGTGTCAACCACTGACATATTTGTAAATGGCTCTTTGCTATTATCAATAACTCACATGATTAACTCGTGTAATTTGGTGCAACAGTTAAGTTTATTTTACTCATTGCTTATTCACTGTAGTTCTTCTTCCTGTGCACTATTCAATACATCACCTCTTCTGGCAACCAACTGTATCCGCTCATGGTCATTTGTGTGTGTGCTCTTTCCGTGGTTATTATTTCACCTCCCTCAGTCCCGATCTATAACACCGTGGCAACGGTGTTCACAGACAGGACAGGGCCAGGCAGCTACAGGTGAAGCAAACAGGGTTTTGCATTGTATTTCAGGGTGGGGGGTGGGGGGAGATCCATTATTAATCAAGAGAGGGGGTTTAACACTGTATTGGAATCTCGTGAGGGCCACATCAAGAATATTGTGTGCAGTTTTGGTCACCACAACTCAGGAAGAACATCGATGCCACAGAGAGTTCAGCGCGGAGCCTCTCGAATGATTCCAGGCCGAGCTAGACTCAGCTATGAGGAGCGGCTGAAGGAGACAGGGCTTTATACACCAGAAAGGAGGCGGTTACGAGGAGATATGACAGAAATGTTTAAGACAATGAAGGGTATAGATCAGTGTTGCTCAAGGTGGGGCGCATGCCCCACCGGTAGGGCGTGGCAATATTTTGGTGGGGCATGAGGATTCAGAATTAATGAATCAATACATGCTCGCTTTCATAGCTTTGCCTTTTAAATACATATGTAGTATATACTGTAGTGTCTCCAATCATGGTGGGGCATACGATTTTTTTGAAAATCAAAGTGGGGCGTGGGACAAAAAAGGTTGAGAAACACTGGTATACTGTAGATAAAATAAGTGCAAAATAATTATTCAGCAGAGTAGACAGTGATTGGACCTTTTTTTTAAGTCTTTGATACGACTCGGCTGGAGTTTGAACCACTGACCTCCCAGAATTGGAGGGGATGCTCAAACCATTACACCACCACATTTTGGATGGAATTTTTTTTTTGCCAAGAATGAAGAAGCATTCAAGGGCTGCACTGCAAGATAAACCCATGTTTTGACATTCTCGGTAAAACCAATACAAGATGTATCATCAAGTATTCTTCAAGGAGGAGAAGGAGAACATCAAGCCAGCTTAAAGTGGCACATATGTGCAATTTGGTGACATCTCTTTCATATACTTGTGTTTATAAATGGCGTGAGTTCAAACATGGCTGTGAATAGGTGAGCCATATGATCCCTTTAGTTAAAGGGAGTGATTTGTTCCATTAAGGAAGACTTTTGTGCTTATGTTTGCAGATCTGTCACTAACAGACACGAGGAATGTGCTGATCTTGAAGGTAAATATTTCGATTACCTACGAGTACACCACTCACTTCATACCCGTTTTAGAATGCATAAAGTCAACATTTCACAAGGTAATCCGACTTGAGTAATTAGGCAATACCCTGAGCATTCTCACCTGTCACCATTTTCTGTCATTTAACCAATGTATCACCCAAGCAAAAGCACGCTGTGCACATTGGATTGACGACTAATGCACCATCCCAACCACATGGTTTTGGAATCATTGGATATCTAATCTCTTAGAATCTCGGTTATCAACGACTGCCAATACATCATTAAGTAAATATCACAATCAAATTCCAGCAATCATGCAATGTGTTTAGTGTACATGATGTGCTTCAGGGAACATGATGTTGACTCAATACAGATGGACAGCAGCAAGTAGTGACCTCACCTCCTCAGGGCACAGCTCGTGGGTGCAGCTCATGAAGTGAGAGCAGACAAGCGGAAATGTGATGGAGAAGCGAGACTGAGAGGGAAGCTCCAAGCATTGCTGAAACATCCTTTCAAAAGCTTGATTGTAAAAACTGAAAAGGTACAAATGAAAGAGCTGAGAATATAGGAAGGAAAATGCCACCAACGTTAAATGGAAGACACAAATGTAATTTTGGCAGAACTGTTTGTTCTTTGATCAAAAAAACAAAAACAAAAACGAGATACATCTGTTAATCCATTGAAATAATCAAAGCAACCCAAACCCAAAAGAGTACACCAACTACTATAGATGGAAACCAAATAATGTTCACAATTTCTCTGCAAAAAGGTAAATAAGAAAACTAAACTTTGTGAAACAAATCATGTTAGTAATAAATCTTTTATTCCACATTTGTCGACCATCTACAAACAAAGACCTGCCGATGATTTGTCTACAATATACATTGGATAAATTTATAAAGAAAGACCTGCCAATGATTTGTCTACAATATACATTTGATAAATTTATAAACAAAGACCTGGCGATGATTTGTCTACAATCTGCATTTGACAAATTTACAAAGACCTGGCGATGAGTTAGCTCGAGAATGGTGCGCCTTGGATCAGTCCAGACAGGATTTCCCTAAACACATATCTTTGCACCATGTCTGAATAACATACAACTTAATATCATCTGGTGAAAGCAATAAAATGGTTCAGAAATATTTTGTGCTGAAAATGGAAAATTTTGCTTCAAAATTCATTTTCTTTTCTTCTTGGAAATATACATAGACGATCTGCAATTCTACAAACAGAACATTTCCATTGGGGATTAAAGAATAATAATTGTAGTGAATCTCTATTTCACTACAACTGGTTCTGGCCAACACTGTGCATGTAAAAGCATCAAAGGTAAATTGTATGATTGCGTTCGTCATATCAGCCGTTCCGTGGCCAACAATGGTCAGAAACTCGATATCGTGGGCGAGTGCTTACATATTAAACTAGCAGATACAGGTGTCACCATTAAAAATATACCAACACCACACAAATTAATTGATCATTGCACAGAAGCTTATCATAGCATCTACAAGTACTTGGCTTTTAGGGAATAACTTCCAGAATATTGTATCGATTAGTTTTGAGGTCCTGTGAATGGCAAAAATAATCTATTTAGACAGCTTCAAAATTTTTGGGAATAAAAATGTATTACTAGTGCATAAAATTTTTCTCTGCATAGGAAATTTCACATGTAGTGATAAGTTTCAAAAATTTCATGAAAGCTTGTTTAAATTTCAAAAATTGCATATGGCCTTGCAGACTTTCATATTGTAAGGGCATGTGAAGCCATGTGTCCTGTTAAGATGCTGCCTCTTGTCGACTTACCACAAAGGCTATCTTTTACTAAGAAAACCTTTGGAAGAGCAACCACAATGCATTGCAAGTTCCCATACCAGTCGAGTAAAGGATTGACCACATTGTAATACAGTAAGTTTTCCAACAACGTCGGTCGTTAACGTGTCCCGAAAAAGTGCGGCGGCGTAGGAAACGATGTTGTTGGAAACAAATTTTACCATTTAATTTAATGTAAATCAAAAACATTTAATGTGTATCAAGTCAAAAGTTTGTTTTTTTTTGCATGAAAAACACCTTTAGTAAGTTTTTTAAAGCATATTTTTGTATATTTACATTCAATAACATCCGAGTCATAAAATAAAATACCGAACAACAACAACAACAACAACAACAACAAAACTCAGTAAAACCATGATATGAATAAAATAAAGTAACATGAAAAGTTATGTACAGTGCTGCACGATATTCACCGTCGATGGTCGTGGATGGAGCTTGTGGAGGTGGAGTGGGTGGGAAAATGGTGGAGTGGGCTCATGTGAAGAGGAGGATGGAGCAGGATCCACCTCCCCAAACACCTTGACATCATCGTCAACACTGGGTGGTTCTTTCTTGGTTCCAGCACTGTTCTTACCGAGTGTGTTGAATTATTCTGATCTTTGATCTACATAAGCAGCATCTGCTCCATCTTGCTGCCAATGGGGACGGCTAGTCCTTTTAGCCAATAACTGGGTCATATTCTTGATGCTTTCTTTAATCTTATCAGTGCTCTTAAAGATGGTCCATAAGGCCGTTGGTGGCAGACAGAGAGATCTGGCAATAACCACTGCCCTCTCTCCACTCTCAATACGCCTCACAATGTCCATTTTGGTCTCCAAAGACACCGATATATTTTGCTTCGTCACAGCAGGCTTATTAGCAGGACGTTTATCACTCATGTTTAATGGAAATTAACTTCACAAAAAGAGAACGTTGTTCACCAGGTGGATGCTGAAGAAAAACTAAGAGGGTGTGGGTAGAGGGGAAGTGTTCCAATGACAATTATTAACCAATGAGACTACTTTGTTTACCTCTATCATGGAGTCACAACAGTGACATCCTTCTGCGTACAGAACTGTATACAGTACTGTAGTGACTTGTTAATTTTTATTTACATTTTGCAGCAATCATCAACCGAACTTCATTGACACATGTCATTGCGTTTTAAATGCGAGTGAGATTTCTTTTTTTGTGGTTAAAACATCCTCATCACCTGCTTTAAACACCATCATTGTAACCAGCACACTGAAAGGAATAATCAAAAGAAGTACCAACCGCCAGGAACCGGCGACGTTATGCGGGAACGTCGATACGTTGCAAGAAAAGTGATCCCCGATTGGCTAACGACGTGATAGTAAAATGACGTTGATAGAAACGACGTTGTCGGAGAACTTACTGTATTCGGAAATCCTTGTTTGTTGTGCTACATATACATCGTGAACAAAGAACCTCCGACAGGAGAGCATATATCATATCATATCACATCATATCATATATCATACAAAAATACTTCACTCAATTAACAATCCAAGAATCATAAAGTGAATATGCGAGTGTTTTTATCCAATACAAAAATTATTCCACATTCCAAAATTCCATTTGTACATAAGAATACCAAATTTATGACTGTGTGCTCAAAGAAAGGGCAAACTATTCAATGCCCACCAGAAAATCGAGAGGCTTGACGTCTCCACAAGCAGGTCATCCAGAGCATCGACCATACGGCTGTGGAACACGATGGTGTTCATTAGCTTGCCCAGCTCTCTGTGGTCCTTCAGCTGCAGAGTGGCCTTGGACACGCTCGTGTAAGCCTTTTCATTCATTCGTGAAAACAACAGGTAGCAAGAGTGATAACATCAGAAGAATAAAAAGTGAAAAATTGAAACAGAATTTTAGGTAACGTGTGTGTGTGTGTGTGTGTGTTTGTGTGTCTTGGGGGGGGCGGGGGAGGTGGGGGGAGTGAAAGGTAGGGGATGCAAATTCTCCATGTAAACATGTATCGTGTATCGTGTCGTGTCGCTCCAGCTGGGAGAGGGTATTACAAGTCCCCACCCTTTACAGTACAGTTCTGTCAGACCTCGCTATTCATGGATTCACCATTTGCAGATCCCGTGTATTTGCGGGTCATAAAGTGTGACCTGCTTCGACATTCGCGGTTTGTGTATTCGTGGGTTTTTTCGAAAAAAAATTTATCATTATTTCTTTAATTTTTTTTAACACTTCAGGACTGGTCTCCTATATCCACCTGCGAAATTGCAAATCAGCCAAAATCACATTACATAAAAGGTGCAAAAACGAATCCCCTTCATGACAGCCCAATTAGCTTTCTGTACTTCCAATCATCAGCAAGGTCATGGAATCTATCGCCATGGTTGACATAAAATCATTCCTTTTCTCTAGCAGCCTCATCTCAGATCATCAATTCGGATTCAAACCTGGTCACTCCACCTTGGACATGCTGCTTCCACTCTCCCCATAATGGATGGAGGCCCTCAATATCAAACATGAGATCAGGGCCATGTTTCTGGACATATCTCAAGCTTTTGATACAGTCTGACATTCTGCCTTGCTCTCCAGACTGTGTGCCTTAGGAATCCAAGGCCAACTCCACTCCTGGATGATTGACTTCCTCCACTCTCGTAGACAACATCTGACTCTCAATGGAACTCTTTCATCTCCTCTCCCAGTCAAGGCTGAAGTACCCCAAGGCAGTGTTCTTGGCCCCATATTATTCCTGATCTTCGATCTCATTGACTCTCTGGAGAATCCTCTTTATCTCTTTGCTGATGACTCCATTCTCTGCCGTGACATCTCTCATCCTTCAAACAGACAGGCAGCGCCCTCTTACCTCTCCTCCGACTTCGACAAAATCACAAACCAGTCGAACACAATTTTGCTAATGTATCCACATTGACCACTCTTTGTGTTCTCTCTTCCCCTCATCGTTACCTGCATCCCTTATTTGTCCGTCTCCGTCTACTTTCTCCATCTGCCCTGCTGTTGGTGTTTCCCCTTTCTATTGCTATTCCCTTTGTTAAGTCGTGTCCTGATTTTTTCTGTGTAATCGCTCTTCCACAAGCCAAGATAAAAAAAATAAATAAAGAAAAAAAAAACAATGCCCAATATTCACGGCATTTTTCAGGAACGTATCCCCTGTGAATAGTGAGGTCTGACAGTATTCTTGACCCCTTGTTTTCCAGTGCAGTGAGGTATTTTGAATTACACGTTTGAATAAGGATAATAACAAAACCCTCCTGGAGGGATCGGTTGCTTTGAGTAAATAACCAAATGGGATAATGTAATATATATATATATATATATATATATATATATATATATATATATATATATATATATATATATATATATATATGTACATAAATGTATATTTGTATATATATATATATATATATATATATATATATATATATATATATATATATATATATATATATATATATACATATATACACACACACGATTCGAAATTCGCTAATGCGTTACAAAAGCGTGACAGCCGGTCAGAAAAATCATATTCAAATAATTCCGCTCAATTCATCACTTCTGGAATCATTTGATACCACATTTTTGGGTTTCACTCATTATAAACGCTTCCAGTCACTGGAAAACGAAGAAAATATATAATGCTTGGCAAAAAAGTGGGGTTAACGTGCGTCAGGTTTGACCGAAATATGAGGGGATAAAATGCCGTTTTTCACATAATAGCAGAGATATCACGGCCATTACGGGCTTCTTCATCGGA
>NC_140963.1:2165399-2215399 GCF_056783735.1 Eptatretus burgeri
TACATATACATATATATATATACACACATATATATATATATACATATACATATATATATATATACACAAATACATATATATATATACATATACATATATATATATACACAAATACATATATATATATATATATATATATATATATATATATATATATATATATATATATATATATATATATATATATATATATATATATATATATATATATATATATATATATATATATGTATATATATATATATGTATATATATATATGTATATATATATATGTATATATATGTATATATATATATATATATATATATATATATATATATATATATATATATATATATATGTATATATATATATATATATATATATATATATATATATATATATATATATATATATATATATATATATATATATATATATATATATATATATATATATATATATATATATATATATATATATATATATATATATATATATATATATATATATATATATATATACACACACATACATACACACACATATACATCCACACACACACACACACACAGACACACACAGACACACACACACACACACACACACACACACACACACACACACACACACACACACACACACACACACACACACAATTTTTTTCTGAGCAATTATGTTGTCAACATTTCTCTCATACACCATTTACATTTGCAAGAATTTTCAATATGTGGAGCTCACACCAATCTGCTACGATGACATCTTGAGACAGGCTGGGCAAACCTGGAGATGTTTACTTAGTGAACCTCCAATTTACCTTCACTCATGAGCAATTCGGATGGTTTGAACCAAAATTCACAATCAATATTTGCGGGAACATAACAAACCTGCAGCCTGAACCAATCCAGACGGAGGCCTCTGAAGTCAAATTGTTCTCCTTGCTCAACTGTATCACCAATAACAAACAAACACATATTCTGTGTAAACAAGTTTGTTATATACATGGGAATATTATGCCTCTTCCACCATAAACCAAAAATTCCAGTTTTTTATTTTTTATTTTTTTATTTATTTTTTTTTGTATACCTTGGTCGAGGCTCGTATGAGAGCTAACACACAACTCACAGCAAGGAGGCATGAGACAAGAGGGGTGGGAGTGGAAGGGACAAAACATTGGGGAACAGACACAGGTGAACTGTGGAAGGGAGAGGGATGGGGATGGGAGGGGGAACATGGCGAGGAGAAGATGGACATTACAGGGACTTTCAGGAAGGAAAGCAGGAGAATTGAAGGAAGTGGGCTTGGGTGGATTATCGGGGGTAGAAAAGATCGAGGATTTGGATGGGGGAAGATAAGAGGTGGTGGTGAACAGCTGTTTTGAAAGCCTGGAGGGAAGAATGGGAAAGAATAGAGTGAGGAAGTTTATTCCAAAGGCGGGAAAAAGAGGAATGAAAGAGTGAAGATGAGCAGTGATTCGTGATTTTGGTAGTTTTACCAGAAGGGGGTTGTTGGCGGACCTTGAGCGCCCTGTGGAAATGTGGTTGGGACAAATCGCAGAGAGAGCAGGGGGCAAGGCTGGAGAGGAGTCGGTAGAAGACAGAAAGACCACCGACCAACCTGCGGTGATTGAGTGAGAGGCCCAAAGACTCAGCTTCATTGCGGGAGATGCCAATGATCTTAAAAGCCCTGGTTTCGACAGCGTGAAGTCGAGAAAGGTGGGAGGCAGGAGCACCAGCCCAGAGGGGAGAGCAGTACTCCATCAGGCTACGGACAAAAGCTTTGTAAGTAGTCAGGAGCTCAAGAGGGCCGAGGAAGGACTTTGCACGACGGAGGATTCCCAGTCGGCGACTGGCTTTTGAGGCAAGGTTGGAAATGTGACTTTCCCAGGAAAGGTCATGGCAGATAGTGAGACCCAGAAGCTTGAAAGAAAAGACTTCTTCCAGAGGATTGTTGAGAAAGTGGATGGGGGGTTTTGTAAACGGTCCTTTCGAAGAGACATAGTGAGAGTGTGAGATTTGTGTGGATTGAAAGACATGTTCCACGTGTTGGACCAGTTTGTGATTTTATCCAGATCTGCAGTGAGCGAAGAAGCTGCTGCTTGCCGGTCTGAGGGATGACAGATGAGTACGGCAGAGGGTGGAGTCGTCGGCAAAGAGAAATAGAGGATTTTCCAGAGAGTCCGAGAGATCATTGATGAAAACCAGAAAAAGAACAGGGCCCAGAACGCTACCTTGAGGAACTCCAGCCTGCACAGGAAGAGGGGATGAAAGAACTCCATTTAGGGCCACACGTTGACTGCGACAGGAGAGGAAGTCTGCGAGCCATGAGTGGAGATGGCCTTGAATACCATGGGAAGAGAGTTTGGTGAGTAGGGCAGGGTGCCAGACTGTGTCAAAAGCACGTGATATGTCCAGGGATACGGCTCGGATTTCCTGTCTGGCATTGAGGACCTCCATCCATTGATGGGAGAGCAGTAGCAGCATATCTAGGGTAGAGTGACCTGGTCTGAAACCAAATTGATGATTGGAAATCAAGCCATTGGAGAAGAGGAAGGATTTCATGTCTGAAGCAATGATGGATTCCATAACCTTGCTGATGATTGGGAGAAGGCTGATTGGTCTGTAGTTACAGGGATCTGTTTTTGCACCTTTTTTATGCAGGGCAGTGATGTTAGCAGATTTCCAAGCAGATGGCAGATGACCTTGGGGAAAATGAGAGGAGTGAATAGAACAGAGAGAGGGTGAGCAAGAGCAGAAGAGAAGAGCAGGCTTTGAGGACACGTGGGCTGATGCCGTCTGGACCGGTTGCAGAATCTGACTCGAGGTTTGAAAGCAAGCTCTCCACCTTGTCAGGAGAAAAGGATACAGAGTCCAGGGACAGTTGGGTGCGACTGGGTAAAGTGGGTAGAGATAGTGATGGGTTTAGGACACAAGATTTAGCTGCAAACACCGAGTTTAGACATTCAGCTTTATCACGTGTGGAATCAGCAGTGCGGCCATTTGAGGTAAGGGAGGGATGGAGGGGAACATACACCAGAAACAGATTTGATTAAACGCCACCAGGATTTTGAGGAGGGAGAGAGGTTTGAGAGTTCAGACTTGAGATGAGAAAGATGTTGTTTTCTGGCTCTCCTGAGGGTAGATACACACTTGTTCCGAGCTTTGTGGAAAGAACTGAGATTGCCCTCAGTTGGGTTTGCTTTCCATGAGGCAAATGCAAGTTGTTTCAGGACAACTGCCTCACCACAAGCTTCAGTAAACCAAGGGCGGGAGGAAGGGTAAGACAACTGAACACGAGAGGGGATAAATCTGTGCATGAGGGAGAGCAAGTTTCTTTGAAAGAATTCCCAGGATGAGTTGATGTTTGAGAAAGTAGTGATAGGAGACCAGTCTGTAAGTTTGATGGCTGCTCGGAGACCCTGCCAGTCGGCTTGAGTGAAATGCCAGACTCGACGGCGGTGAGGTGGTTCTCTGATGACAGCCAGAGAGATGTCCACTTTAACAAGGACGTGGTCAGAAGAACCAATTGGAGTGAAGGAAGAGCAGCAGATATTGTCAGGGAAATTTGTCAAAATCAGATCCAGAAGAGATGGCGTACCATTGGTTGAGATCCGGGTCGGGAAGTTGACCGATTGAGTCAGTCCCAATGAGTCACAGAAAGCTTTTGCTGATGTCCCATGGCAGGTGAGAGAGGTACCCACACCTAGCCAACTGGCGTGATGACAATTGAAGTCGCCACATAAGAGGAAGAGAGAGTTTGGATGAGAAGATAGAAGATGGTCCATGTTTTCGGAGAGTGAGGTGTAGATGGAGTCATCACTGTTCGGTGGACGGTACAGTACACATATAAACATGAGGTGGGAGTGGAGGGGAAGTCGAAGCCAGAGGTATTCCTGGGGGTGTGGGGGAGTGAGAGCAGTGCAGGGAGAGTGAGGAATAGAGTCTTTGATGAAGAGAGCAACACCTCCACCAGGACGAGGCTCAGGTCTGTCATACCGTAAGAGGGAGTAACCAGGGAGTGATACTTGGGAGTCAGACACGTCTTGGGAGAGGAAAGTTTCTGTTAGGCAGATGATGTCTGGTTTGTCAGTGGCAACCTGTATGGAAAGATCTGAAAGGTTTGAGCGAAGGCCCCGGATATTTGAGGTCCACACTTTTAATGAAGAGGTAGGGGAGGAGGCTTTGGGTGCAGGAGGTGGAGGGGGCGGGGAGGGTAGGACGAGGGACGAGGGGGGAGGTAAGGAGGGTTGCTGAAGGAGTGTGGGGTATTGCAGAATAGCGAGGGGAGGGGGCCGAATGAGGAGGAGAAAAGGCTCTGTGGTGCTGGGAGAGAGGGGGGACAAGAGACAAGGAAGATGGCAGTTGAGGATTTGAGGAGGTGGAGTGAAGAGATGGAGGTGAGAGGGCAGTGGAGGGAGGCAGGTTGGTGGATGAGAGGGGGGCAACTTAGAGAAGGAAGAGTGAGGGGGATGAAAGGTGGGAGAAAGGTGAGGGGGGAATTTTTGAAAGAGGTGAGAGGGAGGCTTGGAGGGAGAAGAGTGGGATGGTTGCTTTGAGAGTGAGAGTGAGGGGTGAGGGGGGTGAGTTGGCACTGAAGTTGGAAAAAAGAATGGTTGATGGAAAGCGAGCATCCATGGCAAACTGTGGTTTTTAAAAGTTTTAGGTCAGAGATGCGATTTAACACAATTCTTGATGGATGCAATGAAGGCGAATTCAGAGCATGGAGAGAAGAAGCGCTGTAATAGTTGGATTTTTTAGGCAAGGAATGAAGGAGAGGTCGAAATGAGAGCAGTCTGTTAAAATAGCAGAAGAGAAGTGCATTGTGAAACAGTAAAGAGTACCACATGTGTGAGAGAGGAAGATGAAGCATTATAAGATCGTTTTTGTTGTTAATATTAATGTATGAGAGAGTTCAACAGATTAGGTCATGGAAGTGTAAAAAAAAAAGAAATCGAGGAAGACGAGGACGAGTTAACAGCAAGATTTGTATTCAAGAAACCAGTTTGATTCACAATAAAAAAGTATTTAAAAAAAAAAAAAAAAAAAAAAAGCATAAGGATGGGTACCACACACTGAGTGAGCACAGGAGAAAATTAAATTATACAAGACTAAGTTTCCAGACAAAAAAAACAATCATTTTATTGACCAAACCGAGATAAAGCAAGGGCCCACCTTGTGAGACATGCAAGTTGTTCATGGTGCTTACAAATGATGACATGATTACAGACTCATCTTCTGGGCACACAGGCAGGTTCTGTGACAACAAATTATAAATATGCTTCAATCTTCATCTCCACAACTTCTACATAATGACAGAATTGTGATGTTTTCAGATATATTTTCATCATCTCTTTGACCTGTCAGTGATACATCACAATAAAACACCTCTTACTCTTCACTCCAGGTGTGAAAAAGTAGTAGATGAGTCACAAAATAGAACATAAAATCAAAGAAATGTATTCCAGACTGAAGTGATGTTAAATTATGACAGAGCAGGAAGAAAAATCAAACAGATAAGTTATAATATCGAACAAAAAAACAAAAAAAAATGTTTAAAAAAAAGCAGACATATAAATTTCGTTTCTTTTAACTCGTCACACAAATATCTTGGAACATTACTGCAAAAACAGGATATTACAGCAATCCAAAAATTGGAACCTCATTGTATTTTCACATTTTAAGCAAAACAAACTCAAATTAAAAGAAACTGACAATTACATTTAATCAAATCGTAAAAGCATTTTACTGCATGTCAGTGTGGGAAAGATTGCAGGATATCAGTAAATGCAACTTGATAAATTTCTTATTTGTCTCTGTCAACAAATGTAACACAAAAGGGCCTTGAAAGAAAAGCAATTTGACTGCCAATGGTCAAAAACGAAAAGGTCAGCTGAATGGAACTGAGGGTAGTCATGGAGCAACTGACATATCGGCAGTATGGGGTGGAAGGAGGAGCTGAACAGGTGGACGGAGCTCGGGGAATAGAGCAGGCGGAGCGGAGTGCTGCGTGGGTGAGCAAACCAAGCGCCAGACCGATCACAGTTATCAGACCATAAGCAGTTACACTTACAGACTTCCTTATGCTTCATTATTAGGCTATCTTCTCACATGTTCTTCTTCTTTGTTATCCATCTCATCTGCTGTGGATGCAAAAGAGCGGCAAGTCCCGACAAACGCTCTTTTCAGAATAACCCCACAGACATGCCCCTCTTCTCATTTTTCTTCTCTGCACCTCATCGCACCCCTCATTTTGCACCTCCTCAGACCACACACCAAGACATCCTCAGCTTTCCTCCTCCTCACCCTCCTAAGCGACTGTGAAGCGTTGGTCCGTCAGCCACAATAGAGGTCACTAACACCTCGTCTGTTCGCATCTTTCTTTATTCTCTAACTTTCCTCAGGGTATGTTTCTGATGGCGCCTGTCTTCGTACAAGTTAGGATTATAGAAATTCTTTATATCGGTATAGTTCTGCAATGTGTCCTTTATTGTTCTTTTTGTAAATATTTGCACGTCATTTTGCTTGATTTATTGTGCTAAATTTTTTGTGTTGGAAATGTATCCAGCTCATAGCATCTTTTCCCTATTGATCCAGCAAAGTCCGCACACAGTGTTGCCGGAAGTTCTGCCCCACGTAATTTGCTATTATTAGCCGATGCGTACTTGCGGCTCTGCTCAGCTGCATCTGATACATCTGAGTTAACTAGAATACGCATCGTGGGCACAAGACCCCCGTTGGTGCAGCCGTCCACAGTAAGGTATCATGTGAAGTAGTGCAACCTTGCTGGATTGGCAGAACCAATCAGCACATGTGGTTGCTTAGCAACCTGCCGGTGCCCAGTGGCCTCACGACTCCAGCTCGAGCGATTCCCCTTGTGATTAAAACTTGAACCCCAGATCCACAACAACACTTTAACACTGCACGTGGTATCATGTTATATGAACTCTCTAGTTGTAGAGGTTTTCCAAGAGGTAAATTAGGTGGTTTGGTGCACCCATCTTTCAGTACCCAGTGATTTTGGTCTAAATAACTTGGAAATCAAGAAAATGACCAAATATCAAGAATTCAAAAATGAAGTCAAAATATCTTGGAAGCTGAAGAGAACCAAAATTGTACCAGTGATAATTGGAGCAACAGGAATGATAAAGAAGAACCTTACAGAGCTCTGACAAACTATCCCCAAGAACATAACACAAATGAACTACAGTTGGAGGATGTCCGGGGCTCAGTGACAATCTTGAAAAGGGCCTCTGAGAACAACACAACTTCGCCCATGAATCGAGATCCTTCACCAAAGTAAAGGTGGATACTGCGAGCAACCAACAGCACGCGCGCACGCGCACACGCACACGCATGCACGCACACACACACACACACCTGCAAATCACTTGTCATATTTAGGGTTCAATGGAGCACAATGAAAAGTGTGATGCAGCTATGGCAGGAGATCGACTTACCTGCACCAATTCATTCAGTACGACAGAATCAAACCCCGAAAGGAATTGCACATGGTAACGCTGCACTACTTGAGAGTAGCGACGAATGAGCCTCCTGAGCTCCTCCATGTAAAAGATGAGCTCTGCTTGGTGCCTGTAGAAAGACATGCATTACACATAACCGCAAAATACCCGCTTGCTATGTTATACATTGTACATATTGCATGTACATTACAAACTCCGTTGGTCAAAATTTCCAATTTCATTTCATCTTACTATAATTCACCGTCTGTCCGTCTGTCTGTTCCCAGGTCCCGCAAAAAACGGCTGAACCGATCGCAACCATTTTTTGGGTGTGCAATCCTGGGACCCCTTGGAGTAAAATAGGGATAAATATAATAACATGACCCCCTTGACGGCTCCCGTAGGGAGCGGGTGCTTCCAGTGAGTGAAAATTCGGTATTTGGGTCGATTTAAACACCCCTTTTGAAGATAATTAACCACCTTATTTAATTATATCCTTTATCAATTCGCATCCTTGGTCACCTCACTGGGGTCTTAATTTGCCATTATTTTGGCCTGCTCACCAATACCTTTGACTTGGAAAAGGCCACAATGTTTCTTAACAATAAAGCGCTCAAATATATTTTATTTTTTCACTTTCCTCACTCATATCATCATATGAATCGCTGTATACATTGCTTTTGTAAATGCTATAGTTTTCAAATTAGGAGCTTGAGGCAATTTCATGCATGATAAATATATGATGCAATTTTCCACAATCTCCTCTCACGGACTAATTAAAGTATATAATGAAAATATAATTGCTGTTTTGAGTTGAGGATCAGATCATGTGGATTAAATAACTGTTGAAATCTGGAATGAAATCTGAAAATTGTAAGAAATTGGCAATGTTTATTTGTTTTGTGCGGGTATGTCCCATTACCAATCGGCTTGCTATCGCTTGCAAAGACAGCCACTCCTTATCAACCGTTTTGTTGGAGTGCTTGCTTGAGTGCTCAGCCACTTGGCGAGCACCCTACCATATATAGCGGTATTAAGCACATAGTTTGTGTCCCGATCCAGAGGTCAGTTTTCTCCAAGCCCGAAGAGGTACACAGACAGCACAAATGAACATGATATACAGGGGTAGCTTTAGATTTGTGAAGGGACTCTTCACGGGTGCATGGTGGCATGATGCGTGGCGCCATTGGGTGCAGTGCCGTGGTGGAGGTTTTAACTTTTAACCTCAGTAGCATCCTCCTTTTTCCTTTGTCCTAGCGGATGTTTCTAAAGCAATTGGCTATTTTATATGAATCGGGTATGCATTGGAAAGGTTATTTGGTTTCTCTTTGTGAGTTTCAAAGTAAAATATATTTGATAACACCTGATTTCCGAGCTGTTTGCCATGTTCATGTGTTTTCTGAATTAGAGCCCATGTTTTTCTACCAATCACACGACGATTGGTAGCTGTTTATAAAGATTAATGTTTTTGCACATCTCCTTGAAACAACTATGATGCAATGTTGTTTTTATAATTCATTTATTGAAATTCTCCCAAAATAAGGGTAAAAGCTACTCAAGGTTTTTGGGTTGCATACAGTAAGTACTGTAGTCGGTAATCACACTGAATCCAATGTGCCGATTCCTGAAGAATTGCCAATATCGGCCAAGCACTAATACAGTGTGTGTGTGTGTGTGTGTGTGTGTGTGTGTGTGTGTGTGTGTGTGTGTGTGTGTGTGTGTGTGTGTGTGTGTGTGTGTGTGTGTGTGTGTGTGTGTGTGTGTGTGCGTGCGTGCGTGCGTGCAGCTTTACATGTTCTCTCTACTAACACCCCTAACCCCCACCCTCCCTTCTTTATCCCCTCATTCTACCCCTCCTAATACACTGCAGCACCACACATCTCACACCTATCTCTCTCTCTCTCTCTCTCTCTCTCTCTCTCTCTCTCTCTCTCTCTCTCTCTCTCTCTCTCTCTCTCTCTCTCTCTCTCTCTCTCTCTCTCTCTCTCTCTCTCTCTCTCTCTCTCTCTCTCTCTCTCTCTCTCTCTCTCTCTCTCTCTCTCTCTCTCTCTCTCTCTCTCTCTCTCTCTCTCTCTCTCTCTTTCTCTCTCTTTCTCTCTCTCCCTCTATCTCTCTCTCTCTCTCTCTCTCTCTCTCTCTCTGGACGGTGGTCATCTCCGGATGTGTCCCGACGGTGGTTATGTACCCTCACATTACCTTCCCTTTCCCTCCTCTCAGACTTCCTTCCCTTCCACTCATGCTGCCTTCCCTTCTGTCACCCCTCCTCGCTCCCCCATCCCTCCTTGCTCCCCCTCCGCCCCTCCTCCCTCGCTCCCTCACACCTCCCCACCCCCCCTCTTTCCTCACTCCCCTCTCTCTCTCTCTTCCCCACCCCTCTCCCTTCCCTCCCCCTTTTAGTGTTCTCATCAGTGAAGCGACGGGTGGTATTTGCTAATCAGGAATAAACAGACTCGACCTAACTTTGCTTGGCCTCAGCCAAATCATTGTTTGACTTCTGCCACCTCTAAGGTTTGTAGTGGGCCCCTGAAACCACTTCCAAAACTACAGCTGCTGCTTGTTCGTACTGCCTATAAATCAGAATAAGATTTCACATTCCTGATTCAATCTCAATTCATCAAGTCTGGAAATTGAACTTTTCCTTCTTGGAAGATAGCCAAGAACCTTGGCTGCCTGGTGTTTTGTAGTGTGGAATGTGGTGTGTAATGATATTTTTAAGAGCAGTTATTGAATGCACATTGAAGTAATGGGAGCATTTGTCAAGATTACAGACTTTCTGATTAAAAACAGAAAATAAAACAGAGACATACTTGTCCACAAAGTCATCAACATTCTTTGCTTTTGGCATGTTTTCAGCATGTCGAAGGAGCCACTGAATTTCATCTCTTGAAAATGATAAGGCCATGAAGACAAAGAGAGCCTGAAAATAGAAGAACTATTAGTAATTTGATCAAAAAAAGAAGTGACATTTTTAAAAACATCAGGCCTCAGATCGAAGGCTGCTGCACCCTCCACATTCTCTAGCACGTTAATCACAACACCTGCCATGATGTGCTGCAGCAAACAGTGGCAGATCATAATCAAAGGGTTTGTTGAATTTGACAGCCTTCTGTCTTGTTGATTGCAAGAGGAAATATGATCGGTTGAGCATGATGAATTGATCCAATCTTTACCCATCTTTTAGCGACATCATATTGTTGCGTGTACAGCCCCGACATCAACCGTTTTAACGAGAAATGTAACGAAAGCTGGCGTGCAGATAATATACCACATATTAACTCTTAATGACCAAACTTAAGGCAATTTAATTGCAAACTGTACTCGAGTGGAGAATGAGCATTTGCACTCCTAACAGAGTCTAAACGATGTGAGTTATTAATCAAGGAAAGCAATCCAATAAAAATCCTCCAGGATAACTCAAAAAAACTGAAACAGTTTGGATAGGAAAGAATGCAGACAAATACACATGCAGTTCTAAGGAAATAAATAGTTAATTTCATGGAAGCCAGGACAGAACAAATACGGAACCAAAATCCCACACAGACAAAATGAACACGAAAAAGAGCAATAAGAGATTGCAAACCCTCACCAGGACTTCTTTTGAGTGGTGTATTTTTTTTATAAGTTTGAGGGCAAATCCAATCTTCTTCTTCTTCTTTCGGCTGCTCCCGTGAGGGGTCGCCACAGCGGATCATCCGTATGATCCACATAGTGATTTGGCACATGTTTTATGCCGGATGCCCTTCCTGACGCAACCCTGGTCACCTCTTACGACACAGGGATATGGTACACCTATTTTAACCGGGGTATACACCGGCCCAGTACACTGGTACTCATTTCGCCGACCTCAGACGGATGACAGGCTGAGTCAATCCCCTGGTGTATTAATTCAGTGGCCCAACGGGGCTTGAACTCAGGACCTTTTGGATCGCAAGCCGCTGCCCTAACCACTGTGCCAACACCAGGCTACCTTTGAGGGTAAATCCAATATGACTGCCAAACCATGTGAACTATGATATCATGTGTGTGAATCTTTTGTTCCTCATGGACAGGCAGTCATATGTATAAAGTTTTGCTTCAATTTGTTCAGCCACTTCAGAGAATAAAATTTTTGAAGTTTTTAAATTTTTTTAAACAATATGGCTGCCAAACCATGTGACTGATGGAATCATAAAAAAACATACATATGCAATTATGTCATCACAGGGGCACCTTTGACGTCATAAAAAAAAAAATCACTCATTCCCCATGAGGAATACTTGGTATGTTTTTTTTGTATACCTTGTCGAGGCTCATAGAGAGCGAGCACACAGCGCACAACAAGGGGGGGGGGCATGAGACAAGAGGGGAGGGACAGGGAATGACAAAACAGTGGGGAACAGAGACATTAGGAGATCTGTGGAAGGGAGAGGGATGGGGTGGGGAACATGGGGAATACAAGATGGACACCACAGGGACTTTCAGGAAGGAAAGCAGGGAATTTGAAGGAGGTGGGTTTGGGGTGGATTAACGGGGGTAGAAAAGATCGAGGTTCTGGATGGGGGAAGATAAGAGGTGGTGGTGAACAGCTGTTTTGAAGGCCTGGAGGGAAGAATGGGATTGAACAGAGTGAGGGAGTTTATTCCAAAGGCAGGAAAAAAGAGGAATGAAAGAGTGAAGGTGAGCAGTGATCTGTGATTTTGGTGGTTTACCAGAAGGGGGTTGTTGGCAGACCTTGAGCGCCTGCGGAAATCTAGTGGGAACAAATCACAGACAGAGCAAGGGGGGGGGGGCGAGACCGGAAAGGAGATGGCAGAAGACAGAAATACCACCGACCTGCCTGAGGTGAGAGTGAGAGGCCCAAAGACAGCCTCATCCCTAGATGACCCTCAAAAATCTTTTATACATCAGATGTAGCGTTCCACATATGCTATGTGCCAAGTTTCAATTTTTTCCTTGGTGCGGTTTCAGAGATGGAGGTCCAAAGTTTTTCCATTTTTCCAATATGGCTGCCACACCACGTGACCTATGAAGTCATAATTATCATTAAACCATTCTGCATGAGTAGTTGCACCAATGATAAAAATTTTGTCTCAATCAGACAAGCAGTTGCGGAAAAAATCACGAAAGTTCTGTGTGGACAAACAAACAGACAAAGAATAAGGAGCTGTCGTGCAGAGCACGATACTAGCAAAGTCCATAAAACAAGTTTGACCTCAAAAATAATTGGTTGGTTGAATTCAGTGACCTGAAATACAAATCCTCCTCAAATTTCAAGTCAATCAGATGAAAATTGAGGATTTCAGAAATACTACCTTAGTTTTTGACATTGGGCCTATGTTTGACCTTTTGACCTCAAAAACAATAGGCTTCTTCCTTATGACAAACTTTACCATGTGGTGAAGGTTCGTGAACAGACAAACAAACAGACAAATAGAATAACAAAATCGACTGACCAATATACTTGCAAAATCAGTAACAAACAAACGGACCCAAATACAATACCCTCTCTGAATGCTTCGGCGAGGGAAATAACCAGGAAACTTGAAGGAACAAAAAGAAACTGAACCTCCAAGGTGTGCACGCACGCACGCACGCATGCACGCACGCACGCACGCACGCACGCACGCACGCACGCACACACACACACACACACACACACACACACACACACACACACACACACACACACACACACACACACACACACACACACACACACACACACACGCGGTACATGTGACAGAACATATTTAACTTTGTAACTATTATTGGCGACAGAGGGTTGTCTCCCAGCGGCGCACAAAAAAACAGAACTTATTTCTGTCCACATGTCCTTAATACAGGGTTAAAAAAGTCAAAACTATGCGAACACAAAGGAGGGTCTATACCTTAATTATAATAAGTGCCCCCTCCCCCTTTATAAGCAGGATATATCAAAAAAGTTATGGACGGATTCGGACGAAATTCAGTGGACAAGGACAAATTGATTCGATTTTGGTAAAGATCCGGATCTGAATACAAGAATTTTTAAGTGAGTCTTCATCAGTGAGAGATGGGTCAAAAACGACATAGAGCAAGGAACTTCAAAAAGTTGTGGGTGTATAACAAAACTCGGTGAATGAGTTGGTTATGTGACAAGAACAAGCTGATTAGATCTTGGTTCAGGTCTGGATTCAGATCTGGCCAATTGGTGGGATCAAAAACGTAAACTGTTCAGCCTGGCTGAGGTATGTGTTCTGCCGAGTCCCATTCTAGTTTACATTTGTTTTCTGGTGCATTACCATTCCAATATTCTTCATTCACTGTATAATTCGTATTTTTAATTGTCAATTTCAGGTATATACATTTATGATCCTTTCCTTCTGAAAGTTTTCTTCACTATCTCCATCTGAAGTTATCTTGATATTATCATTTTTATTATTTTGAGCAAATCGTATCTTGAGTATGTTTCGCTTGAATGATCTTAATCTCAAAGAATGTAAGTATTCAAACTCAATTGTCCAGATAACTTTAGATGTTGAAAAGGGGGGAAATGCTTTTGGCTATGATGTAACTTGCTTTATACAAATGATACCTAACAAGTTTTGTTTTCAAACAAAGTCACAATGTCAGGAAGAATAAGAATAAACAAGATAGAGGAATTAACAATACTGACTCACTGGGGTATATAGTTTACAGTAGATCTGAGAATCAGTGTGGATTCACTCAGTGTAAATGAATAACCAATCGTTGAGGATAGTGGTTACCAATTTTTTTTTGTCAAAGTGAACCCTTTTGTCATTTTGCTGATGAAATATTCAGATTAGATTAACAATATATTTTTAGAATTTATCATTGTATTTTAAACACAACATTTACGATCTCATTACTGTGGAAGTGTGTGTGTGTGTGTGTGTGTGTGTGTGTGTGTGTGTGTGTGTGTGTGTGTGTGTGTGTGTGTGTGTGTGTGTGTGTGTGTGTGTGTGTGTGTGTGTGATGACTTTTTTAAGTCTGATTATGATATAGATTGCAGTATATGCCCTCTAACCTGAAGATAATGCATATTGAAGATTAAAAAAATAATAATAATAATAATAATAAAACTTGTGGTAAATTATTGGTAGCATTTCATGCTTATATTCAATAACTTTGTTGAACTGTGCTTATGACAAGCTGAACATGCACGCCAGTTGAACCCATAGGCCTCGAGACATACCTCAAGCCACAGGCAGTTCAGACAAGCATACGTTGAGTAACAAGTGCAGATAACTTGGACATAATCAACACTCACGAGTACAAAATATTTATTTTTGATTACAAAGTCAGGGCTCATGGAAGAGCTAGAACACAGAATGGATCAATATGCAACAGAGTAAATGGAACAGGGGAGAGAGTAAGATGGGGGGGGGGGGCAATAGCAGGGCCGAGAGATAAATAGGCTCAGACGGATAATAAGAGGCATAGGAAAATGCAGGGAGTAGATAAGATGGATACAGAAGCGAACTCTCAGGAAGAGGAAAAAAAAGGGAATTTGCAAGGGGGGGAGGCGTTTAATTGTTAACGTAAGGTTAAATCAGATGCAACAATGTGATGGTTACATTATTAGACAATTTGTCAAACTGTGCTTAAGGCCGCTAGGGCACAATAAAAATGAGACGACAATGATGAGTAACAAGCACATACAGAATCCTGCAAGACTGACCATATGAAAAAAAAGTGAATCAATAGAGGCAAAAATTAAAAACTTCAAATATAGAAGCATTTAAACATTAAGGTAAAGGACGAAGGAAAAAAAAAAATCAAAGGAAAAATCTAAATTCTCAGTCAGTAAAAAAAACAATAATTCAAATCATGGAGTGAAAAAGTTTATAGGCACCTCAGAATGACAAGATGACAGCAATTTAAACTCGATTCAAAGGCAACTTGAAGGTTGGTAGCCAAAAGCTGTTAATCTCTCTTTAAATTAATTGTCTTTTGTATATCGACTACATTTAAATCTTTTATTTTTACTCTATTTTAATGAATTATTTTTTGTGAATCTATGACATTTAACATCTTATTTTTACTACATCTTAATGAATAGTTTTTTTGTAAATCTATGACATTTAAGATGTTATATTTTTACTATATTTTAATGAATTGTTTTGTGAATCGACAACATTTAAGATATTGTATTTTTACTCTATTTTAATGAATTGGTTTTTGTGAATCTATGACATTTAAGATATTGTATTTCAACTATATTTTAATGAACTGTTTTTTGTGAATCTATGAGATTTAAGATATTGTATTTTTATGATATTTTAATGAATTGTTTTGTGAATCGACTACATTTAAGATATTGTATTTTTGCTATATTTTAATGAATTGTTTTGTGAATCTATGACATTTAAGATATTGTATTTTTACTCTATTTTAATGAATTGTTTTTTGTGAATCTGACATTAAAGATATTATATTTGTACGATATTTTAATGAATTGTTTTGTGAATCGACTACATTTAAGATATTGTATTTTTACCATATTTTAATGAATTGTTTTGTGAATCTATGACATTTAAGATATTGTATTTTTACTGTATTTTAATGAATTGTATTTTGTGAATGTACTGCATTTAAGATATTATATTTTTACTATATTTTGATGAATTGTTTTGTGAATCAACTGCATTTAAGATATTGTACTTTTACTCTATTTTAATGAATTGTTTTTTGCGAATTTGACATTTAAGATATTGTATTTTTACTATATTTTCATGAATTGTATTTTGTGAATGTACTGCATTTAAGATATTGTATTTTTACGATATTATTATCATGAATTTTTTTTGTGAATGAACTACATTTAAGATATTATATTTTTACTCTATTTTAATGAATTGTTTTGTGAATCAACTGCATTTAAGATATTGTATTTTTACAAGATCTCCATGAAATGAATTTTTTGTGAATCTTATACATTAAAAATATTTTATTTTTAGTCTATTTTAATGAATTGTTTTTTGTGAATGTACTACATGTGAAGTGTTTCATTTTTACTCCATTATAATTGTTTTTTTGTGAATCTACTACATTTGGGGTGTTTTATTTTAAGTCTATTTTAATTACTTGTTTTTTGTCAATTGACTACATTTCAGGCATTTTATTTTTACTCTTTTAATTAATTCTTTTTACACTGTATCCAGGAATGTTGAACTCATCTGCAGTCGTAAAGACGATGCTCATTAATGAGCAGCCTGTTTGTTGTTCTTTTGACAAGTTTATGTGGATAACAAAGGAATGGGAGGAATTTCGGTGGATAATCTCACACACTTTCAAACGATGCTGAAAAAACAAAAGATTGTGATCGAGCATTAGGTTGCAGTAACAAGCAGTATTAAAGTTTACAACAAGTCCGAGGTTGTCACTTACCTTTGGCCCCAGAAGGCCCGGTTGGTCAGCCAGTACAGTGCTGAGCTCTTTCAGTGCCGTTCTGAGAAATTTCCTTCGTTCTCTGTGCAAACGTGGCCTGGTATATGAACAATGACAATGGAAATTGTCATATAATGGGAAAGCTTTGTTCTATGTAGAGCAACAAAAGACATTTTGTACTTACACTGCTTAACACAGAGAATATAGTCAGTTTAGTCCATGTGCCATAACCAGAAATTTCACTTATTGGTACTATCTTGGGGGGGCAAAATCGAACTATGTTTTTTAAAATTTACTACATATCTTCGGCATATATTTTGGTATGACAACCATTGCTGAGAGATAGCTTAGTAGAGGTAATCAGCTGTTTAATGTACCCATCCCGAGGAGACATTTTGTTCTCAGAATGTTTCCATATTATATTGGCAGCCTTAGCGTACAGTGTCTGGTCAAAGACACATACAATCATGGACAACTCTAAACCTTGTCAACAAAGTGATAAATCACTTACTCACCATAATACAGTCAACATTTGAGTTTCAGGAGCATTGATGGTGAGTAGATCTAGCCAATGTTGTCCGAAAAGACTGTGATGTCACCTCAAGCCAGGAAATTGAAGCCAGTCCAGATGCTGATTGATTGGTTTCCTTCCTCTGATATGCGGGCCATAACCAAGATGAGGTTCTTCCATATCAAAGGCAGGACAATGGCAGAGTAAACGTCTACACCTGCACTTTGGAGTGGAGCCCTCTCTTTGCCCAACATTGCATGTGGGCAGCATCAGTGGTGAGGTACTTTGGCTTGTCAACAGAAGACAAGGTTTTAGCTGGCTGCACATCAACTGCCTTGGCTTGGATAGCAATTTCATTCACTCTGTGGGATGTCCCCTTTCCACTTCTGGTCTCAAGTCAGTCAATGTTGTCCCAGGCTAGGACAGTGAAAACTCCAAGAAGGGTGTTTGCTGGAAAATCATCATCTTTTGACACTGAGAGTTTCTGAAGACACAGGACTGTGTCAATCTCTTCCAACTGAGAGTAGGATACATTGTGAAGAAGTTGGTTGAAGGTCTGTACAAGCTCTACATTCCCAGTCAGGAAATTGACTGCAAATGGCAGGATGATGTGTTTGGTTAGCTTTGTCTTGCCATGAGTGATAACATATATCAAGTCGTGACCAAATGAGCTGACAAGCCATTGAACTCTTTGGGGTGCATGGTCGTTGTCCTTAGTACCTGTCAGAAAATATCGTAGAAAGATGGCGACAGACTCTGGGGTGAGAGGTCCACTCTCTTACGGTTCTGCTTCCAGTGGTGGCCAGGCCTGGGAGAAATCTTGCTTTCTGGTGTTTGCCCTCACCTGAAGGGCTGCTATAACTTCTTCTGCAGTAGGAGATTTCAGGGTCTGCAGCTCTGCTTTCAGCATCTGGTAGGCCTTGGCAAGTTCAGTTACTGAGAAGTTGGCAGAAGAGAGATGAGGTTTCCCTTTTTCATTGGCAAATATTCTAGGGCTTTACCAAACTCACTTCCCAGCCTTTGGCAGAGGTGCTCCTTCAATGAGTCCTTCACCTGTTCAATGACAAGAGATTTAATCGATGTAACCAGTTTAAATGTGAGATCAGCCATTGCTATCACCTGGGGGTTGGAGAAAATCTCATTCCGGATTAACAAGAACACCTCATTGTATGAGTGACTTAGAGCAGTCTTACATTGAGCTTCATCATTGTGGTCTTCATCACGTGTTGCACTGCTGGCAGCCTTTTCATCACGTGTTGCACTGCTGGCAGCCTTTTCCTCCCTTGTGTAAGATCTGTAGCACAACCTATGACAGTGTCCTACTGCTATGACATCTCTGCTGACAATAGTAAGCAATCTATGATCCATTTTCTTCATAGCTGCATGTCTGATGCTGCTATCTGCTGCAGCTCCTGGCATTGCACAAGGGATTTTCTTGTTTTCTGTCTGTAAAGAAAATTGTTGCCTCTCTGACAAAAGATGCATTCTGCCTCAAATTCATGATGCCAAGCCTTACATGGATGATTTCCTAGCACTGGCATTCTTTTCACTCATCAATCTTTGACGGGTTTGTGCTGATAGCATTAGGAAGCCTCTTCATCGTGAATATATTAAGGCATTTCGATGAAATTAAACTGCCCGGATTTCTCCATCGGGTAAGTCTTTTACCAGATCGAACATTGGAGCATATTTTCATATTCAGTCTAAACTTTGAGGGGGGTACTGGCTTTGAGTCTACTACCTGGTCACAGCAATAGATGAGGCAATCCGTGCACATCCGCTTTGATGGCAAGGTGTTGCTGGGTCTTACTTGTGTCTATTTTCATTCAAGCACATATAAATGTGATAATTCCGATTTGAGAAACATACGACAACGTAGTTACTGAGGGAATTACTATATTCATATATATATATATATATATATATATATATATATATATATATATATATATATATATATATATATATATATATATATATATATATTAGATGAAAAATGTTGCTTCTGGGAGGCCCATTAAAATGAATGGGAAAAAGGGAAAAACTATCTGACCCAAGCCCCAATATCTCAAAATTGGAGACTCACTTCCTCCCCATCTATCCCCTTCCCTCCCATACAAGCAAATGAAAAATTGAGACTTACTGATGAAAGCACTTCTTCCCCCCCCCCCCCCAACATAACCACAGTCCTTTCATATTTTCAATCTGCTCAAAGAGCGAACCAACGAATATTTGTCCATGTTCCACTTTAGGGAATTACTCAATTTTCTTATAACATTCATTTCCATCGAGTATATTCATAAATAATAACTTGGAACTTGGTTCTTGGTTTAAGTATCTTTGTTGAGCAGAGATGAAATAATAAACTTCTCTTAATGCTCTTGTTTGACCACCTCCTGAGCCACATATCATTTTGACATTGTAGTAAATTATTTTTCCATCGTTCAATTGATAACCAAAGTTTTCAGTCCATTCAAGGATATTCATTTTTTTCTTTACAAACTCCAACTTATTTGTCGTTAAACTTATCAGCTTATTTGTTATATCTACTTTTACCCCGGTTATTTCTTTAATAAGACTTATTTGATATTTCTCACATTCATTATGTTTCCCATTTAAATACCAAGGCTGATTACATCTCCACTCTTTGGCTTGATTATTGCTTGGTTCTATCATTTATAAATCAGTAAAAGACAGCGGTAGCCCGTTAAAATCCCCAACCCAATATCTTAACATTTAAATATCTGAACACTTATACTTATAACCACAAGGGAGACTATTGATTGCATTCTCTAAAATATATCTTTTATCATCAAAAGCTCCAAATGCTTTCTTATTTACCTCTTCTGCATATAATTGATGTTTATAACTTCTTGGACTTTCTTTATCAGGGGCAGAGGGTTGGTCTTTATGTTTGTTATGAAGTTCTTCTGGATATTTTAAATCAACCTCAAAATAATACCCAACTTCAGCTTCATCCAATTCTTTTTGAGAGGAGATAATGTCTTGTAAAACTTTTTCATAATGTTTATCTTTAACCAATTTAAGTTTTCCAGAAGGTAAAGATTGAGACATAGCCCACCCATTCAAATTGTTAGCATCATAATACATCAAGTAAGAGTTGTCCTCATTCTTATGAAAATCAGGAATATATTTGTTATTTGCTTTAGCATATCTCTTGGAACATAGTTGAGATATTCCTCTTCTTTTGGCCTTCTCTATCATTAAAAGCATATCTATATCACTGATTAATTCCAAATCCTGTTTTGTCATTTTTAACATGGCACTCCAAGCCAAACCCGGGGCTGTGTAATCGTGAGTGGGGTCGAATCCATAAGAATTTTTAATTATGACAGACTATTATAAAAGTCTCAAACACATCAGTCAATAATAATACAGCAGTTCTAAGATACAAATCGTGATATTCTCCAAGATTCTTTATATTAAACTTCTCCCAAACCTTTTTAGCTTGTGTAGAATCTCTTTCCGAAATATGAGTTTTATCCAACTTGCGAGAGAAACTTTCCCTTGAAGGAAGTTGTGTTTCTTTAAACTTTTCAAATGAATCCATATAGTCATACGGATATATTCACTTTTGTGAGAAGAGATCAATCTTTGATTTGAGAAATGTGATTTAAGATTCGGAAAGTTTTTTAATACTTGATGCTGAGTTAGATAATGGACTTGCCATAAACTAGGATGCGTCAAGAAATCTGATATGGGTTATGGAGGATGTATGAATTGTTTTTGTGAATGAGATGTATTTTTGATCTGTGTTAGGAATGGCAAAAATATCTCCAGATGTCTTTGAAAGTTCATTTACAAATAGATGTGTGTCATAGTGGGCGTTGTTGTGAAGAAAGACAGGAATAAAGTTTGGGGGCTTGTAATTAAGATTACAATGGGAATGAGCTGGACCTATATATTTTCCAGTAAGATGACAATGATCCCTATCTTTGACCTCTCCCTCAATTTTCTCCTCACAAATATAACAGATACTGTTCTTCCGAAATTCCTTTTTCTCTCCCTTTGTTAATGACATTGGTTTATGGTTTTAACCATTATTCCTCTTAGTCTTATACAGACTTTTTCCAATCGTCTTACAAACTCCCCTGAGGCAATTCTTCTCCCCTCTCTAAAGTTATAACTTGTTGTATTTATCACCAACAGTTGATTTGATATAATATAATAACAGAAACCACAAGGAGTATGTTTTTGATATTTATTTGTGTATGATTTATTTGGATTTGGAGAAACAGTATCTATCTTTTCAAGGATACTTTCAAAATCAGCATATATCACAAATGGATGTTTGTTAGATTTGTTGAAATCTTTGAATGATATCTTCTTTCCTACTTTTGGTATATTAATTACGGTTGATTAATGATTACCACAGGATTTTGAATGTTTAATCATTTTTTCGTATGAAAGAAGTTGAGACATCTCTTGCAGGGATATGTTTTATTTGTTCTATTGAATACTTGAGGTGATTAGTCTTGGTAAATTTTTGATATCAGCATAATGTGAATTTTTCCCCAAACTATAACATAGAAGGTCAATATGTGTTTCATAATTTTTATAGTTATTTGAATTTTTTTAATATCTGAACTTTGTTTCCGTTAATCCATATACATCAACAGAGAGCTTATTCATTTTCTCAAATTTAGGAATATCTCTCAATGACATTGGAAACATTAAATCTAACATTTAGCGTATTTCTTATAATGTTCAACCCTTTCAGGTTTCCATTGTGGAGGATGTATGTGAGCAAGAACAGACCATAGAAAACATTTATCTTTGTTTTGAATATTAACAACCACTTTCTTAAGTTTTATCTATTTTGGTAAATCAATAAAAGAAGAAGCTTTAAGAGGATCTGATTTTAAGATGCGTATATCTAAAAAGATTATTTTGTAATCGCAAATCCACCACCTACTACAGTGTTATCAACATCTTGTTCTTGTCTCTGGAGTTCATTGTAAACATCACATCTTTCAAAATCTTGAAATGATGAGATAAAGAGAGGGTTTGTCCTCATATAGGGAGTAGTTTCATCACCTACTCTAACCATATTCAATTTTACTCCCATATAAAACTTAAAAGTTTTCATTCCACTTAATGTGTTTTTAATTATAGTTTCAATACATTGTTTAACCATATCAACAGTTTCAATGATTGAAGATGGTCCAGGGTCTTCAAAGCAAAACAATCTTATTTTTATATGTCCTTTAAATTCCCCATCAGTGTTTTCAATAGAGAATTTAGTAGCCCCTTCCCTTTCTTCATTCTTCTTGTGTTTGCGTGATTGAAGGTGTCTACTATAATTTCTTTTTAAAGAATATCAATATTACATCCATCACATCCATGTTTTGTTTCTTGTTCAAATGGAGATATTTGTCTGAAAAGATTGAATGTGTTTGTTGGTTTGAAGGTGTTTTTTTATAACATTTATATTCATGATTACAAACATTGCAGTACGTTGTATTCATCATATTTAAATTGCAAAACTTTGCTTAAAATAAAATTTTCTTGATGAAAATTCCATTTAATTTATAGGTGAATCTGTGCTTAAAACCATTTTATTCACCAACTTTTGTTACTTAATAAATACAATGTATCAAGACACAAAAGACAAGTTTCAATCAATCTCAACATTTGGAAAAGATACTGACAAATATGTCGAGGATGTAAAATTGAATAAAGATAAATATAACGATTGGATAAAAACAATTATGGTGAATATTATGAGTTCTTCAATTTCCTTCAGTGGAAGGGCTTTTAGTATATCTGGAAGAACATCAATTGAAGTAGCTCTAACAAAAGTTTCTCCTCTCCTTCTGGCAATATATTCAAAACTAGAAAAAGCAATGAAACAAGAAAAAGTATCAAAAAAGGAAAACCTTATGGATGAAGCTTCAAAAAGAAAAGATAAGACCATCTGCAATATGCAAGGATAATTTTTTTTTTTTTCAACAACCCCAAAGATGTAAATCTTGATGAAATAAAGGATGTTAATATATCAGGTGAAATGGCATTTCGTTCAGTCGTAGTTAAGGACCATTTAAAAATTACCTTTAATGTAAAAGAATGTCGTCGTTGAATCTGTTAATGAAAAAAGTATATGGATATAGATGGTAATGTTTTTTCGACTAATTAAATGAGTCATGATTCAAGTGAAGATTTTGAAGATTATGAGAGTGATGATAGTATCTCTGTTGGAACAGAAGACAGTTATGATGCCGAGAGTTTGTGTTCAAACGATAGTTATGAAAGTAGTTTTATAGATTGTGAAAGCACCAATGAAAGTACTGAAGATGATACCGAGGATGAATTTTGTTTGAAGTAAAGTTTTACTTTATAAATATGAATAGCATACTATATCTTGAGCCTCTTGAATTACGTGATTCTTCATATAATATGAAGAGAAAACTTCAAGCTGCAAGTTTGACAGGTCGAGTGGCAGCAAGAAAGCCATTGCTAAGATGACAAAATAAGAAAAAGAGGCTTGCCTGGGCCATGAAGCACCACCAGTGAACTACTGAAAACTGATTGAAGGTCTTATGGACTGATGAATCAAAATTTGAAATCTTCGGTTCACCACGTAGTGTTTTTGTACGCCGTCGCATAGGTAAAAGGATGGTTCCTCAGTGTGTGATACCAACTGTCAAACATGGAGGAGGAAGCGTGATGATCTGGGAATCTTTTGCTCGATCCAGAGTCGGCAACTTGCACCCTGAACCAAATGGGCTACCACAGCATTTTGCAGCGCCATGCAATACCCTCTGGTCTACGCCTAGTTGGTCAGGGGTTCATCCTACAGCAACATAACGACTCAAAACATACCTCCAAGCTATGTCAGAACTACCTTCGAAGAAAAGAACAAGATGTTCGGCTTCAAATCATGGAATGCTCAGCACATTCTCCAGACTTGAATCCCATCGAGCTGGTTTGAGATGAACTGGACAGAAGGGTGAAAAGCAAAGCAACCTACAAGTGCAACACATTTGTGGCAACTTCTGCAACACTGTTGGGAAGAACTTTCTGAAGAATATTTGATTTCCATTGTAGAAAGAATGCCACGAGTATGTTCGGCTGTTATATCTGCAAAAGGTGCCCACTTTGATGAGTCAAAAATTTAGATTCAATTTTGTTCAACAAAACGATTCCATGATTTCTTTTTTATTTTCAATTGTTTATTTGTTCTTTGCTTTAATTTCAGAGTACATCGAAACATTAAACTGCTTAAATTTCAGTACAAATTGGAAAAATGGGGGTGTTCTAAAACTTTAGACTGGTAGTTTGTGTATATGTGTATATATATATATATATATATATATATATATATATATATATATATATATATACATACACACACACACACACACATTATACACTACCGGTAAAAAGTTTTAGAACACCCCCATTTTTCCTGAAATTTGTATACATTCATATATATATTTTTTTCATATAAATATATGTATATCTTATTCTTCTTCTTTCGGCTGCTCCCGTTAGGGGTCGCCACAGCGGATCATCCGTATGATCCGCATTGTGATTTGGCACATGTTTTACGCCAAATGCCCTTCCTGATGCAACCCTGGTCGCCTCTTACGACACAGGGATATGGTACACCTATTTTAACTGGGGTATACACCGGCCCAGTACACTGGTACTCATTTCGCCGACCTCGGAAGGATGACAGGCTGAGTCAACCCCCTGGTGTATTAATTCAGTGGCTCAACAGGGCTTGAACTCAGGACCTTTTGGATCCCAAGCCGCTGCCCTAACCACTGCGCCAACACCAGGCTATATAAATATATGTATATACATACATATCAGAAAAAAATGAACAGACATTGTCGAAGCTTTTCATCTTGCCACTTGTCAGGACACAAGCAAGAATACCGGAAGTGCAGACACAAAATGAAACTATTTTGTACTACCAAACGTTTATTCATGTATTTCAGACGTCGGTATTCAAATTCAAAGATTGCAGACCTCAACAATGTTATCAGACTTAAAGGAAAGGTA
Organism: Eptatretus burgeri; assembly: GCF_056783735.1. NCBI lineage: Eukaryota > Metazoa > Chordata > Myxini > Myxiniformes > Myxinidae > Eptatretus > Eptatretus burgeri. Next base: position 2,190,750 of record NC_140963.1, read on the forward strand.
TGAACCGGCATTCTATCAATTAACTTCCTCCATGATTGTTTATGTGCCAAGGTTGCTCCTACGTTTATTTCCACACATATAGACAAGGCCAAAGTTAGACGTAGTCTCACTATTGAACAAGCACTTATACGTGATGAAATACAACGAATTACCAATATGCTAATGAGTTCACGCTAGGCTCTTTGTCGTGCTTGGTCATCAGTACGTTTTTTTCCTTTCGTTTTTTTGTGCTCTCCGACATTGAGGAGTCCGTCTTCGCCCTTCGCGATGGTTTCGGTATTCCCAAAGCCAGTATCAAAAGAGAGGAGGTATTTGCCGAGTTTGAGCTATTTTATGTCCAATTATTCTGTCATATTCCCATTTCTAATGACGAATTGAATTCCTGTCGGGCACGACTGACTGATATTGCATATGCTTATAGTGGAAGCCCTAACGACACATCTGACTTTAATATGAACGTGATTATCTGGCCGCTGTTCGAGGCCTGAAGACCAACCCAGACATATATCTGTAGACCTGATAAAGGGTCCGGAGTAGTTGTGATGAATAAATGTGAAAATTTGGAAAAGATGCTTGGAGTTCTGAACAACGAGACGAAGTTCAAATGACTCGGCAATGTGGCTCATTACGACCGCACAGCTGCACTTGAACGGAAATTGCAAACGCGTTTACTGCAATTGTGCAAAAGCAAAGAACTCCCACATGAGGACATGAACAGATCCGTCAACATGGTTCACAGCGTCCTCAGATGTATGGGTTTCCCAAAATACATAAAGAAGGCATCCCACTACGTCCAATGCTATCTATGATTGGTTCTGCTCAACATAAACTCTCCAAGTGGTTGAATGAATCACTGCAACCTGTTCTCAAGGAATTCTCTGAGTATGCAACCAAAGATTCTTCAGGTTTGCTAAAACCATGCGTGAATTGGAGCGGGACCAGAATGCTGTGACCATCTGCTCCTTTGACATATCCAGCCTGTTCACGAACATTCCTCTCCAAGAAACCATCAATATATGTCCGGCATCGCTGTTTCATAGTAACCTTGAACCAACCTCTATCTCCGCAACGGTCTTTGTGGAACTCATAAACACGGTAACACGAGCAGTGGAGTTCAGCTTCAATGACAACATGTATATGCAAGTAGACGGAGTAGCGATGGGATCACCATTAGGTCCACTGCTCGCAAACATTTTTGTCGGCTTTCATGAGAAGCGTGTGTTCCATGAGATGAACATGAACATTAGACCTACGGTATACTACCAATATGTGGACGACACGTTTGCAATCTTCAATACTGCAACCACCTGCACTGACTTCCTCGGACATCTCAACGCTCTCCATCCTGCAATAAAGTTTATGGTCGCATCTCATTCTATGGACCAACGCGAGCTGCACGAAGTGCCACGAAGCAAGAGACGACAAGCCAGCTGTCAGAGAGGTGTCGCCCAGCAGAGCATCCACCCAAAACGTACTGGTGGAACAGTTGGGCAATCGTGCACGGTATTGAGAGACCGTTAGCCTCATCTCCTCTCCTCTTTCTCTTCATCAACTCCTCTTTATCAGATTGTGTGTGTGTGTGTGTGTGTGTGTGTGTGTGTGTGTGTGTGTGTGTGTGTGTGTGTGTGTGTGTGTGTGTGTGTGTGTGTGTGTGTGTGTGTGTGTGTGTGTGTGTCCTGGCACCTGTCCTCGCTCAAGTTAAGATTGTACAATAATTATATCGGGATAACTCTGCTCTGTGTGCTTTTGTAAGTTGCTTGTACATTGCCGTGCCTTTCACATTTCTTCCTCTTCCTGCTACGAACAACAATAAACTACATTCACTGTGCCACATATCCTTCCTCACCTGGCTGTAAATAAATCCCTTTTGTGGAAATGTTCCCAGCTCGTTTTTGTCTTTTCTTTCATTGATCCAGCATGGTCTGTATCCTAACCTAGCCGGTACTTTATTCCCAACGATTCATTCCTTTTAGCCGGTACGTCCTTGGCAGTGTCACTCAGCTGCATTTGATCCGGTAAGGACAAGGTGTACAGAGGGCGTGTCCCCCAGTAATTAGATCATGTGGTTATTTTTAGGTAACCGGATTAATTAGACAGAGGACCCTGAGTCACGTGGTTGAGTTATTGGCGTTCACGGTCGGTGAGCGTCCCACCGCATCACGGAATTATCTGTGTGCGACAGCCTGCAATTCCGGGGAGTCTGGTGGGCACGCGTGATAGCTTCCCCCACTGGTGGTCTTCTCACCCGACCCCAGTCCCGCAACAATATTTATATATGGCATTAAATAATGGAGGTATTTAGATAAAAACAAAATAAATAAATTTTATAAAATACTGGCGAGTCCACGCCAGTTATGAATGACCTGGACGGATGGCCAAACGGTTCTACCTTGGAGTTGAACATGTGATTCTTGGTGATTATAGCGTATTCACGGGATGGAGGGTGGAAAAGCATGTACTACACGCGTTCACCAGGACAGAGGACAAGGGTTTATACTTGAACCCACAACGAATAGACAAACACAAGGACAATCACAAGGGCTTAATGAACATAAATCAAATGTTTATCATGGAAATAAATAAAAAAATGTGATAATAAAAACATGAGGTAAACTAGAGCTAATTTTGAGATGCCTCCACACAGTTACAAAAACAGACAAGGGGAAAGATAAAATAAAAGGACATCCTTCCCTTTATTCTGGCAATTAGCTTCATGCCCAGAAGTCATCTTCTAGGAGCCTGGTTCCGTCGAACCACGTAGCCAGCGCATGGGAAGCCGCAATCAAAATGGCACCAAACCGCTCTCTGGGTGGGAAACGTACGTGGTAATTTGCGTGGGTAATCCTCCTTTGTTAAGGGGCCACAAACCTTTGTACAGTTTCTTCTCAAGAACGAATGTGCCGACCACGCTCCTCTCTTACACCAGGTCTGCTTGCAACCTTCCTCCTCGATCATATAATGGGACGATTCCTGAGGCCCTGAGATAAGGCCATGATGCGCGCTCTTCTTCTCTTCTCTCCTTAGAAACGTACAACTTTGCGACTCAGCCGAACAGTAAATATTAAATAAATAAGTTTGAATAAGGATATTACATTGCTGTGTTGACAGACTTTCTGGACACAACTTTGAGGTTGTCCATTGATGTTGAGTAATCTATTGATGTGAACCGGTGACCAGGGTTGTGGATTCACCGTTTGCAGAGGTTCTGGACTGAAAGGATCGAAACCTCGATGATAAACGATGCCCAGCTGATGATCCGGGCAGATGGGAAATCAGTAAATTGTTTATAAGTTAAGGTGATAACTTCAAATAAAATAGATCTTGTAAATACTAACCAGCACATAATATATCCATGTGTGTGTGTGTGTGTGTGTGTGTGTGTGTGTGTGTGTGTGTGTGTGTGTGTGTGTGTGTGTGTGTGTGTGTGTGTGTGTGTGTGTGTGTGTGTGTGTGTGTGTGTGTGTGTGTGTGTGTAGTTATAAGTCTGGCTTCCTTATTGGCACTATGGTGCAGTAATTGGTATTTATTTTGATTACCATATCAATATATTCATACCAATTGTAACTTTACAAACACTAGTTGACTCTTGACACCATTGTGGAATAGAAACTATCATAGAAAACATATTTAAACGGGGGTGTAGTAATACTCACGCCATCAAGGTGGCTTGCTCCTTTGATTCCCGTATATCTGCCACGCGCTTGTTGTAGCTGCACAACAAACACGCACACGATGCTCGAACATATTAACATCCATATCCCCACATCAATAACCCCGTAATTCCCTCATGTTATAGTCATCCATCTAAACAATGCAACTTCTCCCATTTCCTTCCTCCAACCCAACAAACCACAATCTGCAATTTTTGAAAATAGATTTTTTTTTTACTGTCTGCACACAACCCAATTGGAAGAAAAATCTATCTTGTTGTTTTCATGATGAAGGAAGAGGAGGAAATACAAAAAAATGATGAGCAACTCTTTATTCAGGTCACTCACATATGCGTTAGCTTATATGATATCTGTGCGATATACAAGTGATACGCCAGTAAGAAAAACAAAATGTCTGGAATTTGAATTGATGGCTCAAAATCACATTAACACTGCTCGGCAGTCTGAATTGTTAGTGTTAATATAAAGTCATATCATTGTGCACTCACCCTTTGAAGTTGGTGAAAATTTCCTCTGTGACCTTGTGTGATAAAAAGTTCTCATCACGAAAGAGAGTGACACAAAAACTGCTCGTCAAAGCCATTTTCCAGAGGCACAAAGCATTTTGGTCAGAGTTGAGGCTTCCGTGGCACAACAGAAAACCAACTGTGGGGGAAATACACACACAATACAATACAATACAATACAATACAACTATGGCAGCAAAAAAACCTTTTAAATTATCAATTAAAATAAAATTAAATCAATTAAATATGTCATTAAAAAATAAATCAAAATAAAATAAAATTAAATCAATCAATTAAAATAAAATTAAATTAAAATAAGATATCAATTAAAATAAAAACTCTGAATTGTGTTGCTTTACAATTAAAATTGGGAATATTCTTATCACACAAGGGCAACAAGGAGCCGTTACTGAAGAACCCCACCTTTCGGGTGGTGCAAGGAATAGATCTGTTATGTCATATCAAAGCTAAATATTGTGTACACAAGCCAAGTCACCGAGATGGTTTCCATGGCAACATAATTCAGCCAATCACAGCTGGGATCTAATTAGGGTGAGATAATGCAATGAGGAATGGATATCTGCAATTTGAAAGCTACACGTTCAGCGGTTATTGAAATATCACACACACAAAAGTACATGGACAGATGATAGGTCAGTCAGCCGGTCAGACAGAGCTCGTTTCAATGTCCCGTCTCCGACCTTATCGGAGGGTGGGAGACAACAAGCCTTCATCGACCGATTATTACAAGGGACAAAATGCAGTCGAGTCAAGCCACAAGGAACACTCATCATTAAAACAAAACTTTTGTTCTGACAAAAGGCATGTTTGGTGGACAATCCTGTTTTAACAACCAAGTTTAATCTTGAAATACAGAACAGTGAAATGTAGATTTAAAAACAAATAAAATTAATCAACATAATCCGTTGAGCCATTGCAGAAGCATGACATAAAACTCCCCAATATGACCAGTTCATCAAGGCCAATTACGGTCAAACAGGAACTTCGTCAGAACGTTCAAGGTGAAACGTATAATTTTTTTCATTATATTTTTGGCCAATTCCAGTGGCTCATGCATATATAACGACATGGGGCTATCTCTTTTGTGAGAGTGAGGAGAAGGGAATGGGGTTGAATAGCAAAGCGTCCATTAAACAGAGCATGTGTGCTTGTTATAAAGAGACTGTAACAAGAATAATGGGCAACGCAGCCCGTGTCGATGCCAGACAGCAAGGCCAAACAACACACTAGTTTTGTGTCAGTACAGTCAACCCCCCAATATCGTGGGTTCTACTATAGCAGGTTTCGACCTATCGCGGACAACCTTCCGTGGTCCGATTACATTATCGCGAGATTTCGTTTCGACCAACCGTGGTTTTTGAGCCGAAATGAGTCATCGTTTGCGTCCCGTGCGTGAACGATTCCCTCCCATTACGAGCCTTGGGGAGTTTCTTGCGCACCGTTTTTAATGAGCTCAAATGTGAAGTGATGGACAAAGTTCATCGTAACAAAAGGCAGAGAAAGGTTATGACGGGCAAAGAGGAGATGAGAAAAGTGCGGCATCTGTACAGGCCACCATTACGGGGTCGATGATTACAGGTTGAACATTCCCCATTGCACTCTTCCTCATTCCCAAACCTTCATTGTCCTTCAAACCTAATTCCCAAACGTTGATTTTCCAACTCCGTATTCGAACCTTATTGAAAAAATGTTTAATTTCCGATACCCGATTCTCAAACACACATTCTCACACGCAGCTCATGGAACAAATTGAGGTGAAGGGATTTGTATTGGAACAGGTTTTTAACATCGACGAAAAGAGATTATTCTGAAAGACGACGTCATCTCGTACCTTGGTCCCCAAGCAGGGAAGATCGTGGTTCAAGGTAAGGTGATTTAAGGATCGTGTTACCTTTCTCTGTTGTGGAATGTGGCAATGCTGCAGGCACCATCGTAAAACTAATATGCTGCTTTTCTGAAGCTGAATCACCTTCCCCACTCACCTTCACCCCCCTCCCCAATCCAACAGGATCATCCCAAACTCGGTCCTGTGTTTCCTATTTAAGGCAGAGTGCAGTGCGAGTGCGTAATATGTTTATCATCAACCACCAAGCTGTTGTCATAAATTTAAAAGGTAAACGTCATGTGTCTGTTTAATTTACACGATATTTATTTCAATGTTAACATGACATACACACACACACACACACACACACACACACACACACACACACACACACACACACACACACACACACACACACACACACACACACACACACACACACACACACACACACACACACACACACACACACACACACACACACACACACACACACACACACACACGTTTATTTCAATAGTAATGTTTATTTATGGCTTCCGTCGATCTTCCTCGATATCTTCTCGAAGTCCCGGAACCGAATCCCCCGCTTTCCCATTGGTCCTTGGTTTCCAGGATCGCAGTTTCAACTATCACGGCATTTTCCAGGAAACATAACCCCCGTGATATTTGAGAGTTTCCTTTATCATATGACTTGATTTACTCAAATACATCTTACAAATTATTTTAGGAAAGTGAAGGTTTTGCAAAGCTCCACATTTAGACCAAGGGAATGAAAGTCCTAGAATACCGTCCACCGCCCGCATGCTTCAAAAGCTGCCGCAATAATTTTCATTATTTCAAAAAATTTCATTATTTGCAAAAAAAATAAACCCTTGACTCGAGTTGATCATCATTCTTCATATAAATCACCAAAAACGGTGTTTTTGTTAACTATAGTCTCTCCCCTTCTTGGCGGCAAGCCAAGAAACTCCGAATCTGTACGAAGTTTGAAGTTCCGAAGTGATCGACCAATCACAGCGCACCTATGACGTCATCACATCTCGGCTTTCCATCATGGCGGTGTCAATTTTCTTCTCGAATCGAGAAAAATAGGAGTCAACAAGGTGAGAATTTAGTATAAGAACATGCATTTTTTAACGAAATTGTTTTGAGCAGTCACGTCTGTCTGAACAAGTTGTGCGCATGCACAGTCTTTCTGGCGGTTTCGTACTTGGCGTTGCTAGGCAACGACACATGCTGAGAATTTTTGCCTCTGCATACCAGGGTTCCCCTTGAACTTTGAATTGAGTATTGAAAATCCAGTCCATCTAAAGAAAACGCAACTCCAATAAATTCTTGCAGATGTGGAATACACATGTGGTCTCCTGTTTGGTATGTTCAGTGAACCATTGTTAAAACACTAGATTTGAGTGATGTAGAATCATGTATATCAGGTTCTTCTAAACTATGATTGTGCCATCTCAGCCAAGCATTCTTTGGTCAAGTGCTTTTGGGACTCCATGTGTTCTTGTCTTCACTGATCAGTTTTCAATCTTCCTTTTCAGATGATATCACCCTGCCAAAGGGGTTGGAGGTATTTATCAAAGACCATGATTGTGGCGACCATATCGAGAAACTCTACTACACATGTGGATTTGAGCCCATCTGCATATTCTGTGGTGTAGAAGTGGAAGGAGTTGACGATCTGGATGAATTTTACCCTCAGTGCAATGACTGCACTGAGGAGCCAGTCAGGAAGCGTTTATAAGAAGTGTTGAACGTTCATGTCGAACCTGACATCTGTACAAGACTGGATCTCAATTTTTTAATGTTGTAAATGCAAGCTAAAGTTCGATACACATGTTTTATATTTCAGTATGTGTACTGTTGTATCTATAAATACTAAGGATTTACACTGTACTGAAATATAAAACTGTGAATAGACCTTTCTTGCATAGAAATGGCGGATTTTTGTACTTTTTCTGAAATAATGAATAATGAAAAAAAGCCTCATGTATTTTTCATTTCATAAGGATGGTATTCTAGGACTTTCATTCCCTTGGCCTTAAGGCAAGCTTCGGAAAGAAGCTCAACTGCTTCTCACATTCATTTTTTTACAAAAGTCAATCTATCCACTGTTCAATTCACAAGGTGGTTATGACACAGGAGGGGAGCACTTAACCATAATACCTGTGCTGTATACACACCGCAATAAATTAATGTATAACCGACTTATCTTCTGTACAGTCACGGATCGAGTAGAGGGGTAAAATGGGGCAGAGGTTAGAATAGTTATTTCATATCCTCGGTGATGGAATGGTTATTATTCTTATTTCATATGCCGCCTGTGGCTGCTGGTTGTATCATTGCTGGGAGCGCGGCCATGCCGCTGATATGCCCCAGTTTCCAGCAAGTTGGTATTAATTTTGCCAACTCCAAAAGGATGACAGGCTGAGACAACCCACCTGATATTATTTAATAGCATGACAGTGGCTCAAGCTCAAGACCCTAAAATCTTTGGCTAGCCACCTTAACCATTAAGCCAACACCAGGCTTGTGTAATGGTTAAAATGTCCACTTTGAGTCTTCGAGATTGGCGGTTTGAATCCTGGCAAGTCATACCAAGTAATTTTTCTTTTTTTCATACTTAGTCGAGGCTCAAGGAAGAGCAAGTGCACTAAACTGATCAGGACGCAACAGGATAAACGGAACAGTCGAGAAAGGGGGGAAAAAAAAACAACAGCAGAGATGAAGGCCAAGGTGGAAGGAGACTCGGACAAGCAATGGGTGTGGGGAGGAATGAGGGGCATGAAAGGATGCATATGGTGGACAAGATGGATACAAAATGAAACTGAGGGAAAACTGGAAATTTGGAAGGAGGAGTGAATGGGGTGGGGTTAAACGAGGGTTAAAAAAGAAAATGATCTGAGATGGTAGTGAGCAGCTATTTGGAATACCTAGAAAGAAGAACGAGATTTAAGAGAATGTGGAAGTTGGTTCCACGGACAGGAAAAAAGAAGAAGAAGAAGAAGAAGAAGAATAAGAGATGAGTGGAGGTGAGCAATCATCCTGGACTGATGTCTTTTCACCAGAAGAGAGTTGATGGTGGACCGCGTGTGCCCTGCAAAAACCTTTTTAACCCTTACCCACTGGGCGGCGCAACGGTAGTCAAAGACCGCACACCCTCAGAATACTACCATGTTTTTACCATCAACTTGATCTAACTTAACATCTACATCCTATGCCGCATGTCCTCTTGCCTTAAGCACCCAGCAAATAAACCTGACCTGTCCTTATTTGTTTTTACCTTTCAATCTTTCCCTTTACCATTTTGCTTCCCATGCTGGTCAATCTACCTATATAAAACACAATGTGTATTTGTGTGTTCATGTATTTGTCTGTCCCCCTTCATAAGGATGATTTAAGTAGGGTTTTAAAGGCCAATATTTTAACAACACTGTGTATTCACTACAGTCTATTTTTCAAGTATAAAAAAACCTCAAAAAACATTTTTCATAAAAGAGTAATTACGTCTCTTCCATTGGAATTGTATACGGCGACTTGCAACTGGGCATCAACAGTGGTGCACATGAAACTTTAAAAGATAATAAATAGAAGGCATAGGGAGGTGAAATTCGCTGCCCATGATGTGCAATGTGCGCAGAGTAAAACGAGTGTTCATTTAATTCCGTACGATGTCAAATAAAGAAGATATAAGCACACCTGATGCTAGGCCGAGGCTTCAGATTTCAGCATGCTCATGAGGCTGTACCGTCGAAATGAAACGTCCCAGAATATGAAGAAAATATGATCACATTTGTTCATGTAGTGTTTTAAAATTATGCTTCATGCTATGAAACATCATATCTTCCAGTCTCCTTGAATATTTCAAATAAAATAATTCCAACCCGTCCATTTTGACGAGCTTTTATACTAGTAGGCTTATAATTAGTGATCACCATTGGATATTATTCCATCATTTGGTTTTTCTTCTTGCATGTTGATAAAATATTTGCTTGCAATTACGATGGTGATATTCCTTCACTCGAATGGTACAAGCATACTCTCAATCGAACCATTTGACGGATCAATTTCATGGGGTTCTATAAGATAATCAGGGGAAAGCCCGTCAAAAAATGACGGGGCCAAGAGCATCCCCCCACCACCCAATCACCACCATCACAGCAAAGTTGTTAAATAATGTAACTCACAGGCTTGTGGATTTACTTTTGATTCATAAAGAAAAGTATGATTATTTTAAAAATACATTTATTATCAGTGACAATGGAATTTTAAATGACTGAGTATAAGATGACTCACCCATATATATATTTTTACTGAAAATAAAATTACTAACATCTCACCTCGAGCGATATAGTTGTGAAAACAACCAGAATGGTCATGCACTCAACCCAAATTCAGATGCGTGTAGTAAAAAATTTGGACGGAATAAATTCACCTTTCCTGAGTGGAAACAAAATGGCGACTGACATGAACACTGATAATGTGCGATTTCCCTTTCAGTGACAAATGCGACATCACTTCCGTGAATGTGAGGTCATTTCCTCCGTGACAGAAATAAATACACAGGGCTTTTATACATTTGGAGGACAGATGAGCCAGCTGAGCTGGCATTTAAAAGAGCTCGACCCTTCAGTGTTACAAATTGCCACCCAGAGCTGCCTGAAACTTTATTTCTTCCAAACCAATGAATTGACCAATATCAAACCAATGAATCCCAAAAAGTTGGGAATGAGTTGACACAACATTAAAAAAAAAAAAACATTATAACTGGATGAGATAATGGATAACCACTTGGTAAAGCACAACAACTTCAAGTCAATGCTCATGATAATATTGCCAGCATGCAGGAAACTTCATGTGGATAGTCATGTTATCTTCACAAGTAGTTGTGCCCAATGTAAAAATAGTACAACAAACATACTTACATATTATCCACCTGTCCATCGTGTCCAGGGAAAGATATTCACATGGCATCTGGAGAACACACATTCACAAGAATGTCAAAACACCTGTAATCAAACTTCCTGCAGATCGTAACCGAGTGGTGAAGGCAAGCGTGCCCCAGAGGCCGTGGATTCAAATCCAGCTGAAGTAAGCAGTATTCTCGACTTCTGGAGCTTTGACTTGTCTCAAAAAAAATTCCCATGGCACCAGCTTGTTGGTTAAGGATTTCCAAGGAAGGGGTTCTCGACCTGCCCTACCAGGTTTGGCCCCCATGGTGATGCCAGACTACATTTTGTGGTCGATTCTTAATGCCTTTAGAGCAACTTGGAATGGGCACTAAAATGCAACCTGCTAAAGGGAAAACAAACAAATAATGCCATATATATATATATATATATATATATATATATATATATATATATATATATATATATATATCTCATACATGAATATGCTGAAAATGTGCAGCTCAGGAATCATCAAATGAGAGAGAAAGCACACTGAGCAGTAGAAGGAAAAAAAAAAACTTTCATTGGGCCTGACATTTCAGGAGCTGTCTTGCTATTGTGGGAGGAAATAATTATATTAATGTACTCTCAATTATAATTGTTGCTGGTGCTTTATAAATTTAATTTTTATGCAGTGAGTCAAATTGGATGTCAGTGATGCTTCCCTTTAGCCAAGAGTCTTTTGACCGAAATGTTGATAAAAGGAATGTCTTGATATGGAACAAAGTGACCTGGTTGATAACACCAACTTTTGCCGTGATTACATCATTCGCTTTTCACCGACAAGACACGTAGTGCATTTTGAATTATTTTGCCTATATGCTTATCAGCCCTCTCTGCTCCCTTCAAAGTATATAAATGCCAGAAAATGACATCTTAGTTTAGTGCAAATCATTGTGGATGTATACCATCTCAGTGGGTTGTACTCCTTGGTACCAAGTTAAAATAAAATTATCTGATGTAATGTACTTTCCGTTGTGGACAGTGAATTAATTGTGGCTTTCATTTGAGTAACAGGATTTTACATCGAGTCGGTTAAAACGTAAACTACAAAAATTCTACAACACTATATATAAATAACCCCAAAAATTTATAAATATATACATATATATATAGACATAAAATAGCATACATATATAGTCAAGCTATATATAAATATTGGGAGCTGTCTAGCTATATTATATACAGTATATCCCTTACAAAATAAACAGTGATATTTACACAGCATGCTGTTAACAAGGCACACGGGCCTCACCGTGTCTGACTGTGCTGGGTTGATCATGCCTGCGGGGGCACTTATGAGACTAAGAAGCTGTGCTGTGCGCCACTGCTCAGCACCAAGGTTCCTCCTGGGATAAACAGCACTTAGGGACAGGAGTGCTTCTGTAATGGACTGTTGAGAAGAGACAGCTATTATTGTCAGTCATTCATTTGGACGTTTAGTGAAACAATGCAGGTTTAGCTTGATGGACAGTGTTGAGAAATATATGAGCAAAAACACATTAAAATGTGAAAAAAAGACATCAACATATATCTGAATTGTTCATTGTTGTAGAACTATGTACTAAAAGCTGCTAATCGGCGCACCACCACCACCACCAAAACACACACACACACACACACACACACACACACACACACACACACACACACACACACACACACACACACACACACACACACACACACACACACACACACACACACACACAACCCCAATGCATCGAATAGTTCTACAAAGCATCCAAATATGTTTTTAACAAATAGCATGATTGAATGTTTTCGTGTACAGTAAATAAACTTCAACAAACTTTATTACCTCTACCACCAAAGGTGTATGAAGGTAATCTTTTCACCCATTTGTTACTTTCAAAATCAAAGATTTTCATGTATAATGGTTGGTCTGGTCTGTTATTCCGGCTTTCTGTCTGTGTGTATGTAAATCACCTACAGGTCACATTTTCACTCTGATCTTAATTAAAACTTAACCACGTCGTAGAGGTAGTCACAAGCAAGAAGTCCATTGTTTTTGAGGTTTCAGCCAACATCACAGCATTGCATAAAAAGGTGCAAAAACGGATCCTCTTAATGACAGCCAAAATAGCTTACAATCATCAGCAAGGTCAAGGAATCCATTATCACAGTTGACAAAAAAAAATCATTACTTTTCTTCAACAACGTTATCTCAGATAATATATTTGGATTCAGACCTGGACATGCTACTTCTATTCTCCCAACTAGGAATGGAGGCTTCAACATCAGACATGAGATCAGGGCCGTCTCTCTGGACATATTTATAGCTTTTGATACAGTCTGGTATATGATATATGATATATGATACGATCCTGTCTTACTCTCCAAATTGTCTGCCTCTGGAATCCAACAACAACACCACTCTTGGATTACTGAGTTTCTCAACTCTCGCAGTCAACTTGTGACTTTCAATGGAACACTTTCTTCTCCTCTACTTATCAAGACTGCAGTGCACAAGGCAGTGTTCTAGGCCCCATGTTATTCCTTATCTTCATCGACGATCTCACTGACCCTTTGGAAAATCCTCTTTATCTCTTTGCTGATAACTCCACTCGCTTACATAACATCTCTCATCCTTCTGACAGACAGGCAGCAGCCTCTTCCCTCTCCTAAGACATTGACAAAATCACAATCTGGTCAAACACTTGGAATATATCTTTTAATCCTGAGAAATGCCACATACTCATCCTCTCCCTCTCTGAAAGGACCGTGCCACAAACCCTCCCATATACTTTCTTAGCAACCCTACTGTTGGCGTTTCCCCTTTGCTCCTCTGCCCGACTTTTGGAGTTTCCCCTTTCTCCTGTTGTTCCCTTTATGTTGATTTTCAGACCCCTGTAGACATTTTAAGACCCTTACAGAGATCCCTATAAGCCCGTTGAAACACATAGACCCATTGGACCTTTACACCCCTTTGACAGTCACCCCTTTTGACCTGTAGACCCGTTATATTCCTTTGGACTGGGGATACCCAAACTATGGCCCACAGGCCACATTTTGACTGGCTCTCTGAATCCAGTGGACAATCATTGGAAGCGATGGTGAACACCCATTGCTGTCAAATAGGAGCAAGCAATACAGAGTGTTGAACTATGACGTGTGCTTAATTTGTTTTGGCCAATAAACAATAACCTTACAAACAAGCGAGAATGTAATAGACATTCTAAACCAACCATTGAATGTGATTCTGAACTCCCACAAGCTGTCATATAGAAACAAACAACACTAAATGTTGAACAGTGACGTGAGGCCACGATCGTGGCCAATGGTACGTTTCCGCGAGGCCATGCTCGAAGAAGGGGAAAATTTACTTCAAACATGTCGAAGAAGGGGAAAATATAAATAGATTCTGAGTGCAGGGTGTTTCACCAAGAGTGGACAAATTTTTATTTTATTTTTGTTCAGTGCAAGGAAAAAGCCATTTGTCTTATTTGCCAAGAGTCTGTGTCCATTTTCAAGGAATACAATGTTCGCCGACATTCGGAGTCTTGACACAGACAATTGCGATTGTCTGCGAGAAAAGGTGTGAAATTTAAGGCTTAAAAATGGACGATCAAGGCAGCAAAACGTCTTTTAACTGAAATCGGAGGAGAATCTGTCTTCCCTTCAAGGCCAGTTTAAACGTGGCTAAACTGATTGGGGACAGCGGGAGACCCTTTACAGATGGAGAATTTGTTAAGGAGTGCATGATTACTGTCACTGAAGAGGTGTGCCCGGAGAAGAAAAGTGCCATAAGTTCTGTAAGTCTTTCTTCAAGTACAATTACATGAAGAATCAAATAAATGGGGGATAAATTGTTGATTCAACTGCAACAAAAAAAAAATCTAAAAATTGATTTTTTTATTCTGCTTGAACTTGACGAAAGTAATGACATGGTGCAGCTTCTCATTTTCATCAGTGGAGTTGACTAATTTGGACCTCTCTGAGGAGCTTGCTGGTCTCCAAAGCCTCAAGGGTACAACGACGGGGGAGGATATGTTTGTAAAACTTTGGAGAACAATGGGAGATTTGGAATTGGACTGGGCAAAGTAAACAAATGTGACAACCGATGGTGCTCCGTGCATGATGGGTGAAGCAAAGGGACCAAAAGGCCACATCAACAGGGAAATGGATGAACACGGCCTCATATGCCCATTAAAAATCTACTACCTAATTCACCAGCAAGCATTATGCTGCAAAGTTGTGAAGTGGGATTCTGTCATGAAGGTCGTGGTGTCATGTGTAAATTCTATCCGAACAAATGGTATTTACCACAGACAGTTCCAGAAATTTATTTCTGATTTTGTCTCAGTGTATGGAGATGTGCTGTACGACACATAAATCTGATGGCTGAGTCAAGGCAGAGTTTTTAAGCGGTCTTACGAACCGATTCCTGAAATTAATACATTTCTCCAGACAAAGGGCAAAAGTGTCCCAGAGCTAGCTGAGCAATCCAGAATGGAAATGGTACCTCACCTTTTCAACCGATGGAACAGAATTTCTGAATGGCCTTAATCTACAGCTGCAAGGCAAGGGAAAACTCATACGCGAGTGACATGTATTCACATGTAAAGGCATTCAAAGTCAAACTGAGGCTGCTTGTGAGCCACATGAAGGAGGGAAACTTGGCTCATTTTCCTTCTACTCAACAGCTGTCTCACTGGGAATGGGACTCCCAGTGCTTCAGGAAAGTGTGCTGGCGCAATGGAAATGGTGTAGACCGAGTTCCAGGAGAGATATTGTGAACTATGTGACAATGCCGAAGACATTCCCCTTTTCAGAATCGTTTTGTAGCTGACGAGGATGAAGCCCTGCCTTTTTATCAGCTTCAGTTGGCCGAATTACAAGCCAGTGATGCCCTGAAAGACTCGTTCAAGTCAAACAATCTGATTTCCATACCGCTCTTCCCCATGAGACAAATCCGAACATGAACAAGAATGCTCATAAAATTTCCACCATCTTTGGCAGCACCTATACATATATATGTGAGTAAACCTTCTCATTCATGAAATTACTGAAATCTCAGATGAGATCAAGAATACTGATGAACATTTATACCATTCATTGTGTCCACCAAGGAGCCTAACATTGAAACCGAAACAAGCCCACATAGTGCTGTAGAATGGTAGAAGTATTGTGCACTTTTGATGAAAAGCATGAAACTTTGCACAGTTGTAGTGATTTACCTACTGGACAATATTAGATATGGGGCCAACTGAATTTTTTCCAAAATGGCGGTCATTTTCAAAATGGCGGTCATTTTCAAAATGGCTGCCGCCATGGGCGAAATTACCGATACAACCATATAAATGAATATATTTCCTATGATTGGTTGGAAAATTGACCAGAAATGTGAAATGTCACTAACTTTTACCTTACGTTTCACATGTTCTTCATTTCTTAACCAAGACGGCTTTCAAATTCAAGATGGCTGCGACATGATAAAATGGTGACAAACATATGAAACTGTAATGTGGTAATTGTACCATGCATCACAGTTAACGTTCTTCCAGTTAATCTGTGTATATCGCACGCATTCATCCATTCATTCATCCTTCATTTTCTTCTTTCAGATCAGTATCTCCATATCACAGTGCACATGCTGTTGTTAGTTGTAGAAGCTGTGGTGGTGGTGTAGTAATCAAAATACCAACAAT
This sequence comes from Eptatretus burgeri, assembly GCF_056783735.1. Classification (NCBI taxonomy): domain Eukaryota; kingdom Metazoa; phylum Chordata; class Myxini; order Myxiniformes; family Myxinidae; genus Eptatretus; species Eptatretus burgeri. The sequence continues at coordinate 2,207,400 of NC_140963.1, forward strand.
GGCTAAATCCTTCAAGATTTTAGACCCCAGACAACGTCCAGAAACTCCTTCAACATCTGAATCATCATCGCCGATAGATTGGACAAAATGCATTTTGTGTCAAGAGACATCAAAAGAACCACTGCGATGCCCAGCTGATTCAGAGGACTGATATTGACATTGGTACACTTTATGATAATCTTGCAGGTAATTTGATAAGATTCAAAGAGCTTCAGAGTCTTCCAGATAATATAAACTTATCAAGGTTAGACAATGGAACAGGAGTTGCTTCAACTCTAAAGTCTAATGCAGCTAAATGGCACAAAAAATGCAAGGATAAGTAAAATACCAAACTTCAACAGGAAGAAAACAGGAAAAGAGATGAGTGTGAAACCAACAGTGACTCGCCAAAAAAGAAAGTCACTTGCTTCAGCAGTGGTGGTGCAGCCAGAACATCGCAAGACACTTGCTTCTTTTGTGGTGAAAAATCAGATAAACTCCATAAGGCATCGACAGAGAAATTCGACAGAAATGTTCGGCGATGTGCAGAAATTGTGTGAGACCATATTATGTTAGTTGCCAAACTGAGCACTGGAGATATGATGTCCCAAGATGCAATGTACCACAGCAATTGCTTAAAAACACTCTACAAGAGAGCAGAGTCAGTGAATTGCTCTGACAGTGGAGAAAGTTCTTCTGATAAACAACTGCACGGCATTCTCCTGGCGGAGCTGCTTTTGTATATTCAAGACTGTCATGCAGAAAGCATGGAGAATGACGTAGCACCGGTGTTCAAACTAGCAGATTTAAATCAGATGTAAACTTCAAGACGAAATGACCTGGGAGCAGACACACCAACTCGAGAACACTCGACCAGACTGAAAGAACGAATATTAGCCAACATACCAGACTTACAAGCCCACAAGCAAGGCAGGAACGTTCTTCTTGCTTTTCAGGATGACATCGGACTGGCACTAAAGAGGGCATTTGGAAGTGACTGGCTATCGTGTTGGCAAAGGCAGTTGAAATCGTTCGTAAGGACATTCTGAAGCTTGAAAAGTCTGTATTTATGGGGAAATTCTCCAAGGAGTGTCAGCACCAATCAGTTTCTAAGTCTCTGACGACCCTCGTTGGGATGATAATGGGTGGATCAAACATAGTGCAGCAATCAAGCAATGCCACTGATACCCAGGCGATACCAACTGTCACTGACTGGGGATGGTTTAAAGGGGCCTCACAGTTGTGGGAACCTCTGTGGACAACCCTGCCTGAAGCATCCAAATCATGCAAAGAACTTCTTACGTGCGGCTGCAAAGTGGAAAGAGGATGCCTGCACCAGTGCAAGTGTGTGAAGGCAGAGATGGCATGGACAACATATTGCAAGTGTCACGGAGACTGTGAGCGTCAATAATATGATTAAGCAATATTAAGCATCATTTTGTGCCGAGAGGTAGATTGCTGTTTCTATATATAACTTACAATGTACTGCTAAAATCCATTGCTGAATCTTGTTGCTATGCGATGACTTACATCTATTATTATAACAAGATGAATGTGCACCATATTGATAGACATTTCTCTTGAAAAACAAATCACAGTAAAGCCCATCCCTACATGTGATAGTAATAAAATAATTATAATTTGAAGAAAACCTGATATGACTTCATTAAGGATACATTAGCTTTTTCAGTTATCCACTTAACAGTTGGGGAGATCCACCTCTCTAGAAATGGAGGTAAAAACGGTTATTTTTGTCCAATTACTTTGTATTTACACATGATAATATTCCAAAACTTAAAGATGCATTGCGTAGATGAAAGTTACGTCATAAGAACGTTTTGCCAACTGCAGAACTAATGTGCTTTATTATATGAAGGGAGAGTTTGCATTCCCCTTTTATTATGCAAATGAGAGGCAACAATTTGGTTTAACGATGTAATTTGGTTGAAATATACGAGGCAATATGCGACTCAAAGCATGGAAAGAATATATCAAGTAGCGTGAATGTTATTCAGCAAAAACGACCTTTTTTACCTCCTTTTCAGAAAGGTGGATCTCCTCAACTGCTTAAGCATGGTGGCCATCTTGGATTTCTGTGCCATTTTTTAAATTGTTGCATTGTTGAAATATGCAAACATCAGTATAGAAACCAACTATGCAATATCACGGTTAAAAAGCATGAAAAATATGAAATTAGTACATTTGAATATTATAAACAAGTCAGAAAGCAGTTTTTTACTCAGTGGTGGCCATTTTGAATTTGGTGGCCATCTTTGAAAGAAACTGAAATGGCCCCATATCCAGAAATGTTCAGTACATTAAAAGCTACATCTGTGCCAATTTTCATGCTTTTCACCCAAAATGCACAATTGGTCTGTTATGTGGCACCATTCTGCAGCACTAACAGTTCAGACTAATGAAGAAGCTGTCACTCACCATGCAAAGGTAAGCTAATTGTTCTTGTGAAAATGGGAACAAAAACGAGAAATTCCACTTTATAACTGTCGGCAATGTTGACCGAGTACAAAGATGTCCCACTTTGATGCAACCCCAGCGACACCTGATCCACAACATCCTCTTTATCAAATCAAATTCAGAACGGGTAGTCAATCACATCTTTAAAATTTCACATTATTCAGACAAGGTTGTTTTTTCCCGAATGTGGCTGCAAGACCATGTGACCAACGATGTTGAAATTTTCAACCAAAATTGCCCATGCCGACCCCATCATAGTAAAAAAAGATATATCTCTGAAACTGCTCAACCTTTCTGTGCGATACCTTTAATATGATCCACTACCCTTGGTGCAAATATTTTGATAATGATGACATCATCAGTGCAGGTGGTGTGGCAGCCACATTAGTTTCAAGGGTAATATTAAAAAATTATTCCTCTGAAACACATTAACCTATCGATGAAAGACTTTGCAGTGATGATATAATAGCCTTACTGTACATGAGTTAATAAGAAATTATTGCATCAGTGACATGGTTTGGCAGCCACATTGGTTTCAAGGAAAATATTTTTTAAATTATATCTCGAAAATCGCTGCAGCGATCGATGTGAAACCTTGCAGTTATGATCCACTACCTTTGCTCCATCTAATGTAATGTTTCACATCAACCTGTGAAGCCGTTTCGGAGAAGAAGGTTTTCAAAGGATTGGTTTTCAAACTTTTATGGCTGCCAAACCACCTGACTGATGACATCACAAATTTATAATCTGCCTCAGATTGGGTTGACGATCACATGTGTCAACTTTCATTTTGATTGGATAAGATTTGTTTTTCTATCCAACATGGGTGCCAAACCACATCACCTCTTACATCATCTTTACCACACGATATGCAGCAATGCTGTTGGATGGTATTTTGAAAGATTTGCTTCGATAGGACAAGCAATTCCAGAGAAAACATTATTTAATATTTTCCTGAAATCCAATATGGCTGCCAAACCATCTATCTTCTATCTATATATTAATACTGAAGGACCAATTTTGTCAGGTCAGGTTCGATCTGTGACCTGCTACAGGTACCATGTAAACCTGTACTAACCTGTTCCATGGTCGGGTTGTCGGCGACTAAACCGTCTCCCCCACCAGGTTTTCTGGTGAGGAGGGTGTTTGGATATGGACACCCAGCAGGATTAAAAACAAAACCTGTCAAAGGGCGGAGGAGCTCCTTGTGAGCCAACGGCCATCCATATCTAGTGCCCAACTGTGTCTGCGGACGTCCTCCTGCAGTTGGGTTACTTCTTATTAGGAGGTTGGTGGCAGGATTTGCACTTCAGCCACCGTAAAACCCTTCATTCCGCAAAACGCAAAAACGCAAAAAAATCTGAAAACCCACTCCGTGGGAGTACCTCCTGTGCAGCTTCCCTTCGCAGGGCAGCTCACCGGATGATGGGATTGGGGCAAAGCCTTCGGGACCCCCAATCTTTGATAGGAGGGAAACCACGGGGTAACATCCCTGGGTCAGATTGCGGGAGAGTGTGTCGGAGTGGTGCTGAGGTGTCGTCCACCAGACGGCGGTCTCCTTGGGTTAACCTGAGGCGGTCCCTTCGGGTGGGTGCCTGGAATGTCCTATCCCTAAGAGAGGATGATCACCTGTCTCTGTTATCATCTGAGCTCAAGCGTTTGGACATCGGGATTGCAGCTCTCTCTGAGGTTCGGAGACCGGATTGCGGCGAGATAATGGTGGGTGGTTACACCTACTATTGGTCTGGTCGCTCTGATGGTTACCATACCCAAGGAGTTGCTGTAGCTGTGTCCAATAAGCTGACCCCAATGATAATTGAGGTAACACCGGTCAACGAGCGTATTATGAGATTAAGGATTCGTCACTCCTTAGGTGTCATTTCCCTGGTCTCTATTTATGCTCCGACTGAGGCGAGTGATCTCACCGTGAAGGACACATTCTACGCCACACTCGAGTCTGTGGTTGATCAGTGCCCCAGACGAGATACACTTCTAGTCTTGGGGGATTTCAATGCATCGACTGGAACTGATAGGGATGGTTATGAGGTGTGTGTTGGTCCCCATGGGTCAGGAACTATGAACCAGAATAGCACTAAGTTCCTTGACTTTGCAAGAAGTCATGGACTTAGGGTGGCTGGTTCATGGTTTCAGCGCCCGCAAGCTCATCGCTGGACTTGGTATTCCAACGCTGGCGGTGTGGCAAAGGAGATTGACCATGTCCTCATTGACGGTCGTTGGAGGATGATCCAGAACTGCAGGGTCTACCGGAGTGCTCAGTTCCTCAATACTGACCACAGGCTTGTTGTAGCAACTCTAAAGCTGCACCTTAAATCCTGGAGAATGGTACCATCCCAGCCTAGGCTGGATGTTGCCAAGCTCAGGGATGAGAGAGTAGCTGAGGAGTTTGCGAACAGGCTGAGTGGACACTTGGGGGGTCTGGTTGCTTTGGGGGGTCCTGAAGAGTTGTGGAGCACCTTCAAGACCACCGTCCTTGATGTTGCCGGTGGATGCCTTGGAGTTCACCGCAGGGCAAAGAAGAATTTTGTCTCTCAAGGGACACTGGATACCATTGACCAGAGTCGCAGGGCCAGGCTGAATGGCAGAGCTGAGCTGTTCAGGGAGCTGAGGCGTAAAACTGTACGTGCACTGAGGGTGGACAAGGAGGCCTATGTGCGAGGAATCTGTGAGGGGTAGAGCATCACCTGTGGACAGGTGATTCTCGTCCCGCTTACAGGGGAATTCGCGCATTACGTTCATCCAAGCCCATCCCTCGGAGCACTGCAGTTCGAGCAGAGAGTGGTAGGCTCTTGACAGAGGAGTCTGAAGTGAAGGCCCGCTGGGCCGGTTACTTTGAGCGGTTGTACCAGGCTGATCCCCCAGCTGTCGAGTTGGACGTCAAGGGTGTTACAATCCCTGTTGCTGACCCTCGAATCAACTGTGGTCCACCATCGCTTGTGGAAACACGGGCTGCGGTGAACCAGTTGAAACGGGGCAAAGCTCCAGGGATCTGTGGCATCCATGCTGAACTTCTCAAGGCTGGTGGAAATGCTGCACTCGCGTCGTTGCATGCAGTTTTGTGCTCTGCCTGGAACACAGGCATCATCCCAACTGACTGGAAGAGGGGCCTTGTTGTCCCTCTCTGGAAAGGGAAGGGTGATCGCCAAGACTGCAACAACTACCGAGGGGTGACGCTGCTCTCAGTGCCGGGCAAGGTCTTTGCTCGGATAATTCTTGATAGGGTTCGCCACCATCTGCTTGAGCACCAGCGTCCAGAGCAGTCAGGCTTTACACCAAAGAGGTCAACGATTGACCGTATCCTTGCTCTTCGTGTCCTCACTGAACGCAGACGAGAGTTTCGGCAGGGGCTGCTTGCAGCCTATGTTGATCTCTGTAAAGCGTTCGATTCAGTGAATCGGGATGTCCTCTGGAGGATTCTTGGTCTTCGTGGGGTGCCACCGAAACTGATCGATCTGATGTCTGAACTCTACTCTGGTACTGAGAGTGCTGTGAAGTGTCGTGGTACCGCCTCTGACTTATTTCCAGTTGTTACTGGAGTTCGTCAGGGATGTGTACTTGCCCCCACACTTTTCAGCACTTGTATGGACTGGATTTTTGGGAGGATGTCGGAGAGATCAAGTTGCGGTGCATCGTTTGGCAATGTCAAGATCTCGGACCTTGATTTTGCAGATGATGCAGTCATCTTTGCGGAGACTTTAGACATCCTCTTGGGGGCCCTCGAGGTGCTGAATGAGGAGTCGGAGCCGTTGGGATTACGGATTTCTTGGGTCAAAACAAAGATCCAGGCTTTCGGTGACATCTTGGATGCTGCTGTCCTGTCTGTGTCTGTTTGTGGTGAGGATGTTGAGGTCGTGGATAGATTCACTTACCTTGGCAGTGATATTCATGTCTCCGCAGGTTGTGAGCCGGAGGTCAATAGACGTCTGGGTCGGGCCTGGGGAGTCATGGATTCACTGGATCATGGGGTGTGGCGCTGCCGGTACCTGTGCGGGAGGACGAAAGTCCGAGTCTTCAGGTCCTTGGTACTTCCAGTCTTGCTCTATGGGTGCGAGACTTGGACTTTGACCAAGGATCTGAGACGGAGACTTAATTCCTTTGGTACCAGGTCTCTTCGGAGAATCCTTGGCTATCGCTGGTCGGATTTTGTGTCCAACGAGCGGTTGCTGAGAGAGACTCGGATGAGATTTGTTACCTGCATAGTCCGTGAGCGTCAGCTGCGGCTGTCTGGACATGTGGCTCGTTTTCCTGACGCTGATCCTGCTCACCAGATTCTCTCAGCGAGGGAGTCTCATGAGTGGAGGAGGCCAGTGGGCCGACCACGTGCCTCATGGTTGCAGCAGGTTGACCATCATCTCAAGGAGATGGGGATGGGCCTGGCATCTGCCTGGGGGATGGCCAGACGGAGGCCCCTGGAGTACCGGCGGAAAGTGGACGCAGCGACGCGCTGTTCTGGCACATGCTCCCATACCTGACCTGACCTGACCAATTTTGTGCTCCTCCGAGCGGTTAAAATGTGCTCCTCCGATACACACACACATATATATATATATATATATATATATATATATATATATATATATATATATATATATATATATATATATATATATATATATATATACAGTAAAAGCTCGTTACTATGCCACCTCGCTTCTATGCCACTCTCGCTATTATACCACTTTTGCTCGGTCCCGACAAAATTCAATACAAAATAAATTTACTATGCCACCCCCTAATCTCGCTACCATGCCACTACTGTGTGACTGTTAAAAGGCACGAGTCGTGAAAAAGTCTGTATTACGCAGTGCTCGATTATCACACTCACGTCCAAAGGCGAAGCGACGAATTACAGTCCAGCTGCGCACAACATAACTCAATACGTACGCGCATAGTCAGACTGTGTCAAAACACGCGATTCTTCTCCCCGATGCCAGCCACAACAAGCCAATCACAACACGCACAACGAGACACAAAAAAGCGCGAGCACACACACAGACACGCAGGCACACGTACAACAGTGACATCATTTTTTTTCAAATTCAGCCCATAATGTCAGCTCAGAAACGCAAGTGAACCGACTTTACGCTGAAGGAGAAGAAGGAGATCATCGATGCCGCGAAGAAGGAGCTGAATCAGTCCAAGTTGGCCAGGGAGATTAGCAAGAAATGGAGCGTCAAAGTTAAGAGAACCACCGTGAAGGGCATTCTCAGCAAGAAGGATGCAATCGAGGCTGCAATCAAAGCTGGATTTCCATCGAAGCGCATGAAGTTGACGCAGGCTCATGACCCGAAGCTTGATGAGGGAGTGCTCATGTGGCTGAAGCAATCAAGAGGACAGAATGTGCCTGTCAGCGGCGATCTGATCAAGGAGAAGGCGATGAAACTGGCCGAGCTGATGCACATCCCAGACTTCATGGCGAGCGATGGTTGGTTGGGCAATTTCAAGAAGCGCCACGGCATCACGTTCAAGACAGTGCAGGGCGAAGCTGGAGCGGTGAATTCGCAATCCCTTCTTGAGTGGCAACAACA
>NC_140963.1:2220399-2222899 GCF_056783735.1 Eptatretus burgeri
GATGGGATTGGGGCAAAGCCTTTGGGACCCCCAATCTTTGATAGGAGGGAAACCACGGGGTAACATCCCTGGGTCAGATTGCGGGAGAGTGTGTCGGAGTGGTGCTGAGGTGTCGTCCACCAGACGGCGGTCTCCTTGGGTTAACCTGAGGCGGTCCCTTCGGGTGGGTGCCTGGAATGTCCTATCCCTAAGAGAGGATGATCACCTGTCTCTGTTATCATCTGAGCTCAAGCGTTTGGACATCGGGATTGCAGCTCTCTCTGAGGTTCGGAGACCGGATTGCGGCGAGATAATGGTGGGTGGTTACACCTACTATTGGTCTGGTCGCTCTGATGGTTACCATACCCAAGGAGTTGCTGTAGCTGTGGCCAATAAGCTGACCCCAATGATAATTGAGGTAACACCGGTCAACGAGCGTATTATGAGATTAAGGATTCGTCACTCCTTAGGTGTCATTTCCCTGGTCTCTATTTATGCTCCGACTGAGGCGAGTGATCTTACCGTGAAGGATGCATTCTACGCCACACTCGAGTCTGTGGTTGATCAGTGCCCCAGACGAGATACACTTCTAGTCTTGGGGGATTTCAATGCATCGACTGGAACTGATAGGGATGGTTATGAGGTGTGTGTTGGTCCCCATGGGTCAGGAACTATGAACCAGAATAGCACTAAGTTCCTTGACTTTGCAAGAAGTCATGGACTTAGGGTGGCTGGTTCATGGTTTCAGCGCCCGCAAGCTCATCGCTGGACTTGGTATTCCAACGCTGGCGGTGTGGCAAAGGAGATTGACCATGTCCTCATTGACGGTCGTTGGAGGATGATCCAGAACTGCAGGGTCTACCGGAGTGCTCAGTTCCTCAATACTGACCACAGGCTTGTTGTAGCAACTCTAAAGCTGCACCTTAAATCCTGGAGAATGGTACCATCCCAGCCTAGGCTGGATGTTGCCAAGCTCAGGGATGAGAGAGTAGCTGAGGAGTTTGCGAACAGGCTGAGTGGACACTTGGGGGTCTGGGTGCTTTAGGGGTCCTGAAGAGTTGTGGAGCACCTTCAAGACCACCGTCCTTGATGTTGCCGGTGGATGCCTTGGAGTTCACCGCAGGGCAAAGAAGAATTTTGTCTCTCAAGGGACACTGGATACCATTGACCAGAGTCGCAGGGCCAGGCTGAATGGCAGAGCTGAGCTGTTCAGGGAGCTGAGGCGTAAAACTGTACGTGCACTGAGGGTGGACAAGGAGGCCTATGTGCGAGGAATCTGTGAGGGGTAGAGCATCACCTGTGGACAGGTGATTCTCGTCCCGCTTACAGGGGAATTCGCGCATTACGTTCATCCAAGCCCATCCCTCGGAGCACTGCAGTTCGAGCAGAGAGTGGTAGGCTCTTGACAGAGGAGTCTGAAGTGAAGGCCCGCTGGGCCGGTTACTTTGAGCGGTTGTACCAGGCTGATCCCCCAGCTGTCGAGTTGGACGTCAAGGGTGTTACAATCCCTGTTGCTGACCCTCGAATCAACTGTGGTCCACCATCGCTTGTGGAAACACGGGCTGCGGTGAACCAGTTGAAACGGGGCAAAGCTCCAGGGATCTGTGGCATCCATGCTGAACTTCTCAAGGCTGGTGGAAATGCTGCACTCGTGTCGTTGCATGCAGTTTTGTGCTCTGCCTGGAACACAGGCATCATCCCAACTGACTGGAAGAGGGGCCTTGTTGTCCCTCTCTGGAAAGGGAAGGGTGATCGCCAAGACTGCAACAACTACCGAGGGGTGACGCTGCTCTCAGTGCCGGGCAAGGTCTTTGCTCGGATAATTCTTGATAGGGTTCGCCACCATCTGCTTGAGCACCAGCGTCCAGAGCAGTCAGGCTTTACACCAAAGAGGTCAACGATTGACCGTATCCTTGCTCTTCGTGTCCTCACTGAACGCAGACGAGAGTTTCGGCAGGGGCTGCTTGCAGCCTATGTTGATCTCTGTAAAGCGTTCGATTCAGTGAATCGGGATGTCCTCTGGAGGATTCTTGGTCTTCGTGGGGTGCCACCGAAACTGATCGATCTGATGTCTGAACTCTACTCTGGTACTGAGAGTGCTGTGAAGTGTGGTGGTACCGCCTCTGACTTATTTCCAGTTGTTACTGGAGTTCGTCAGGGATGTGTACTTGCCCCCACACTTTTCAGCACTTGTATGGACTGGATTTTTGGGAGGATGTCGGAGAGATCAAGTTGCGGTGCATCGTTTGGCAATGTCAAGATCTCGGACCTTGATTTTGCAGATGATGCAGTCATCTTTGCGGAGACTTTAGACATCCTCTTGGGGGCCCTCGAGGTGCTGAATGAGGAGTCGGAGCCGTTGGGATTACGGATTTCTTGGGTCAAAACAAAGATCCAGGCTTTCGGTGACATCTTGGATGCTGCTGTCCTGTCTGTGTCTGTTTGTGGTGAGGATGTTGAGGTCGTGGATAGATTCACTTACCTTGGCAGTGATATTCATGTCTCCGCAGGTTGTGAGCCG